>NW_021703774.1:45316117-45450148 GCF_005190385.1 Monodon monoceros | reverse complement strand
ATATATATATATATATATAAAACACAACTATTACTACCACCAGGCAGTGTGCTTCTTTGCTCATGCATCTCTTCTTTCTCTTCCTCCAGACTTTATAGTTTTCTTTTTCTCTTTCCCTGCTCTTTCTTCTTTCTCAATTCAGTTTTCCTGCCTCCCTTTTTCTTTCTCACCCATAAATAGGAAAAAAAAAAAAGCAACTGTTGAGTTTCCTGACTGGTCACATTCCAGAGAAAGGAGGAAATACAGGCTGTTATACAACTGGGAGGGGTCAGGTGTGACCTAAAGTTGAGGGATGAGGAGAAGAGAATTATAAAGGTAAGAGAAGGCGAAAAGGTTAAGTAAAGGTTTGATTTTAGACTTTTATTACGTAAAGTGATTCTTTTGTGAATCCCATCTAGGGCATTTCATCCTTCTCAGGCTATGATGGTTCCCAGTAGATCCAAAATTGCCAAAGAAGGTCAGTAATGATGTATTCAAAGATGATCACTCTCATCAGCTTTTGTACAAAAGAATCAGTACCTGATATTGTGTTAGAGTGAGAGCCATAGGAAACGCCTTAGGAATTGTCTCTGATGAAGTCTTTTTTTTCCAATCACCAGTATGTGAAAAGCTATTACATCTATTTTTAATCTTTCTTCTATTCAGTTTCCAATGTTTCTCTCAGGCTTCTGTAACTTGGCAGATAGTTCAGGTATTCTTTAAAAACAATGACAAACAATGAAATTCCCAACAACCACAGCAACCGCCAAAAACAGTGAAATCTACTTAGCTTTTTAGTTGGTGGGAGATGTTGAAAAATATAAGAAATAAAAGCCACCCACAAATAATTTGCCTCACAAAAACAATTGCTCTTAGTATTATATTGTATTTCTGCCATTTTCTATGCAATTCTATGTCAGAGTTATACTTTATATATACAGCAGTATAGAACTTATATAAGTTATATTAACTTAAATATAACTATGACATAGAGTTACATAGTTTGTATCTTTCAGGCATATTTTAGTCTAGAATACTTTCAGCTATGGTTTTCCATCACTTTTCTGGTGGTTGAACTATATATATTTCTTTTGCTGCTGGGAAATAGAATTTGAAAAAGTTAACTCTGCAAAATCTCATTCTAAAGGACTTTGCAGTTGACCAGGACACTTAAGTGGATTATCCGATTGCATGTCTTCACTTGATCTCCAGGTGCAATGGTTCCAAAGACCTCTAACAGCTTTATCACTCTATAGTATAACTGCCCCTTAATTCTCCTCTAAGCTTTAAACCCTGAGAGCAAGACTGTATTATTCACCGTTTGTACCCCAGTGACTAGCATGTGACCCAATACATAGAAAATTCGCAATATATTCTTGATGATTGAGTGAATGAAAAAGTGAGTAAATGAATACTAAAATTCTAGACGATCCATAACTCATCAAGCTTTCTCCTTAGTATCAGGATACAACCAGATTAAGGTTCCCAGAAGTAAAGGATTGATTTAGATTTAGATTTGTCTTGAAAGAGCAGAGAAAGATAGGAATTGATTATCACTTGAACATTCCTTATAGACCCTAAACTCTTTACCTAAAATTCCTATTGTGCTTTAATGCTACAATTTAGCTGTCCCACAAATACTTATAGAAAAGTAATTTTCAACTTTGCTTTCTACAAACTAATTACCTTCTGTAACATCCAGGCCACTGCCACCTACATTTTGGAAGTGTTGGCATCCCAATAGTTGGCATGCCTTATAGGTTTACCATAGGGCCATTATTAAAGAACTAAAACCATGCACATCCTCTTGGACAAAGGATTGGATCACCTTGGAGACCATAAAGGAAAGCTTGCAGACAGTGGTTGAGAGAGCAAGACAATGCGAGAGAGTGAGCCAGAGAGCCTGCCAGAAATGTCAGTTTGAAAGAGGGCAGGGAACGCACAAGCAGGTGGTTTCACTCCTCATGAACCTCCTTATCTTCTTCAGTTTTGACAGACCTTGGATCTCATCTCATCCAAGTATAAAACTCCTAGTGAACTGAGACATTCTCTGTAAGTAGATGAAAGCTGTTTTCTCTCTTGGCAGTTTATACTTGGTCACATGATACAACTAGTCATACAGTTTTAAGGCAGCATGCTGTGTACCTCTCTCTCCAAATGCAATTTTACAACATTCTGTGTTTTATTTAAAAAAACCAGTTTAATCTACATTAATTAGAGTGTGAAGCTGAGTGTGTGAAGCTCTAATTTACCTTACATGCATAACAAGAGCAGCACCACCTGTTGACTGCCTACTAAGTGCCTGGCACAGCCTAGGTATGTTATACACATTATCTAATTGAACTTGGAGAACATGCCTGCCTCCAGAAATATAACTTAAATATCTCATTTACTTTGAAATTGCAAATGGCCCTTTCTTTAAGAAACTTGCATTAAATTTATTTAGCACTATCTCATTACAGGAGAAAAAAATAACAATAATAAGGCCAGAATTTATAAACACTTTTCTGGTGAGAAACACAAAGATCACATGAGCTTTCCATTCTACACTCTAATCCAATTTTCTTTCCTTTTTTTTTTTTTTTTTTTGGCAGTACGTGGGCCTCTCACTCTTGTGGCCTCTCCCGTTGTGGAGCACAGTCTCCGGACGCGCAGGCTCAGCGGCCATGGCTCACGGGCCCAGCCGCTCCGTGGCATGTGGGATCTTCCCGGACTGAGGCACGAACCCGTGTCCCCTGCATCGGCAGGCGGACTCTCAACCACTGCACCACCAGGGAAGAACCCTCTGAATTTTTAAATCTAATTTTTCTATCCTATTTTCCAACCTAGCTGATAAACTGTCTTCTCTCTTGCCATCTTCCCCAGCAGTGTTTTTTCTTTTGCCACATAATAAGAGAGTTAACTGCTTCCCCTATTCCCAAATTAGAAAACATAAAGGTTAAATAAAAGTGACTTGGACACTGAAGACTTTTTTCCTACATTGAAGTATGAGACTTTGTGGTGAGATAATTGATGAGTTACCCATAATCTTATGTGTGCTCTTTACTCATTGCCCAAGTAAATTTCATCTAATTAAAACTTTCATCATGTTAAATATAATAGATTCCTCGGATGGGTTGAAGGCCCAGAGTTCTTTTCTTATTGCTTAGTAATGACCTCTATATCCCATAGGAAGGTCTTCAGAAATTTTAAGCATTTATATGAAAGTCGTGGTCCAAATTTCTACTTTTTTTCCCAAGATTAATTGATTCAACAAACATCTATTGAGCACCCTTGTATCAGCAACCCTGGTAGTGGAGTGATAATACAGTAGTGAGCAAAACAGGTACAGTGTTTGCACTACAGAGCTTACAGCCAACTGGAGGGAACAGACACTGAATAATTACAAATATGACAAATGCCATGAAGAAGATGGGCAGGGTGCTATGGGAATATGTAATAGGTGTAGCTAACCTAGCTTGATGGGAGGTGGGGCAGAGAAGATTTTTCCAGAGAAGTTCAAGTTTAGGCTTGAAGCATAAGAAGGAAGAAGAGTTATCTAGATAAGGGAACAGCTTGTGTAAAGGCTCTGAGTAGAAAAGAAGACCACCCATTCAAGGACCTGAGAGAAGGTCACTGTGGCTAGAGTGCTGACTTCAGGAAACGTTAGAGAAGAGGCAGGCAAGGACCAGATCACATAGGTCACCCTAAGGATTGGGGACTTTATTCTGAGGGCAGTGGAAAGCCAAAGGAAAATTCAAGCCAGGAATTAAAAAAATTTTTAAGCTTAAAATAGCTAAAATGTAGACTATAAGAATACATTAATTCACTAATTTGCTCTGGAATATGCTCTCATATCTAGTAGTCCAATGATAGTAAGAATTTTTATAAATGCAGGACAAACTATCTAGGTTTATAATATGTAGAATTTTTCTGTGAATAGAAAAGACCCTAGGATAGTTAAGCAAAGCACAACAGGACTTGGGTACATATAAGTACCCAAGTAAGCTTTGAAACGTATGTCCTGAGTTTCTTTGCTTTTCATCTATATCACATTTTAACTTGAATTGAAAATTGAAGTGGTAAAATAATAAAGGCAGGGAAAGGAGGAAGGCATGCATGTGTGTATGAGCGTGTGTGCCCACGTGTGGTTTCTTATGGTTTTGAAGAAGAGCAGATTTATGGCAATATCAGTATCACATTCTCTGTGCTCAAAAATAGTTGTCTCCCCTGCAGAAATTAGGAAAGGAGAGACTATATAAATAGGGAAAGATTTTTTTTTTTTTTTTAGTGGTGTGTTCTAAGGAAAAAAAATGGCAGCTTCTGGGTAATACAACAGATTTTGACATGAAATACATTGATTTTAGACTACGGACCCCAAGATGGTTTCAGTAGTACTGTGCTTGGAGTAGTAAAGAGATCCATGAACACCAAGGCCTTTGGACAATATAAAGTGTAAGAGGCTAAGGTTTTAATTTTCTTTTTTAATACTCTTTGGTCTTCCCTATGGGCATTTCTTTTTGTCTTCTTCAGATGGCCTGCATTCATTAAATTAGTAGATAGGATTTTAAGGTGTGGTTCTTTCCCAGAGGTATTTTCTTACTGGGAGTTGAGAGAAATTCTTGAAGATTAATAAGATTTCTGTTAGTAAATATTAGGAGAGTGGAGGAGAGCTAGCTAGCTCTGACTACCATTCTCTGTCACCTCACTGTCTCCCAAACCAGAAGTTTCTTCTCTTAAATCTTGGACTGCAATGCTTCCTGACCGTTCTGGAGGAGGCTCAGTGACGCCTTCTTAGAAATGAATGAATAAATTCACACTTGGTGAACTGTTTGAGAAAGGCTGCTGACCCTTAGTCTGAGAAATCTTGAGCAACAGGAGACCTGAGTTTAATGTCAATTTGTATCTGTCTCACTATTTGAAGAGAATGAATTACTTACTTGATTCAATCACTTAGCTCCACACCTGAAGTGTAGTAATGAGGAGAACATGGGCCAGCTTCATATACATTGTGTCCTTCAGTACTGCAATTGACAAAGCATTCTCATCAAAATAGAAACACATTAAGTACCTACTGTACACATGATTGGGAAACTATCAGAATATGTAGGTTAAATATTAAAATAAATTAGTGCTTGTTAAGGTTTCATGGAACAGGTGAGATGTGTATTATAAAAAGGGAGCAGGTTTACTATGTATTAATTATTAGGCTACCAAAGCTCTGGGTAAATTTGATAGCAATGTTAAGAGTAGCTTCTCGGCAAGTACTTGGTGCCAAGTTGAAAAGTGGCCACTCTGTTTACTTGGGCAGAAATGTGGTTATATTAGGCTGCTTTTAGTGATAAATGGCTTTTAAAAAGTTTCAACCTTCTGGAATCTGACTCACAATGTCCTGATATTGTGTTCTTTTCTGTATTCAGTGTCATGGATAAAGAATCTATCTTTCAGCACTGAATAAGAATAAATTTGTGTATGCGGTCAGATTTATGAGTATTACAAAGACTAGATAAACTATTATTTAAAAAAATAATTTTATGCTGCAGTAGTTCTAAATTATTAGTTTTAGCTTGATATAAGGGCAGAGGGCAAAAAATAAATTGACGTTCATCAAGTACCAGTGTTGTATGTCAGGCACTCATATAGTCAGTCACCTATATTATCATTAAAGTTCACAGGAAGCCTGTAATAGGTAATGTTTCCATTTTGGTCAAGGAAGAAACTGAACTTCAGAGACTGAGATGGCAGAATTGGGATGCACACTCAGGTCTCCTAGCTTATGGTCTTTCAATAAAATCACTTTGGCATAAACTGAAAAATTTAAGATTATGTAGGATTAAACAAAATGAAACAGCTTCTCATCTATAATTTCTTTTGGTTTAGATGTAATCTTTATCTGCAGGGGGGAAAAGGTGAATAATATTGCAGAAAGGTGCTTGTATTCTACAAATCTGTTGATGGGTTCTAGTAGAAAGAGATGAGATTAGAAAATGTACATTAAGCAATATGTAAATTGGGGGTCATAATTCTTCTGAATCCTATTGATTTTTTAATGGTATTTTCAAGATGGGCATCAATGTTTTACAATCTGTAAAATTAAATGTTACTATTCTATCTAGTTTGTAGGGACACTAAAGCTATTGAAGAACCTTGAAACATTATTAGGAAAGCTGCTATAAAATATAAAGATGGCTTATATGTCTGACCTTCATCTGTGCACTTAAAGCACTTTGTTCTTACCTTAATTTTTGCACCCATAATATTGCATCCAAATCATGTCTCTATTCTCTGGTATCTCTACCAGAAGGTGGGTTCCTCCAAGACAGGGACCATGTCTCTTCCATGGTAGTATCCATAGTAACCTGGACAGTGTCTGAAACACAATAAATGCTCAGTAATGTTTATCAAACAAACAACACAACAAAAGGATTCATTTTTTCCAACCCCAGTTTCCTTATCTCCAAAATGAGAAGATACTAATAGTTTTCTAGATCGTCAGGCGGGACATGATATATGCTCATATACTGTTGACTGGAGATATAAGGCACAGACATAAAAAGTGTTATTAGGATGATTACTAAGGGGGTGGTTATTTCACACAACATAAACTTTTATTCTGTTTAAGATCTTTTAAAAAAAATCTAACCAATAAATTTCAGGAAGAAAATCTAAGGTATTTTAGGTAATATGTAGTCATAATCTCCATCCTTGGGCTCTCAGGGTTGAAGAAAAGCCGGATCCTAAACCAGAGATGAGAACAATCTTTCACTAGGTGGCTCTCTTTCCCATGAGTGGGCGGCCCCTCGGTGGGTGGAGGGACGACACGGGGCAATGTACAGCTGCAATCACCGCGTGTCACACTGCATCACAGTAGGCGCATGCAGCACGAGGGGCATAGTTCAGTTTCTATGTCGTTAATGATAATCTGTCCTTGGGATTTATTTCAAAGTAGCTTGTACTTTCATTTCCTCCAAACCTACCCAGACGTTGGCGCAGTCTTTTAATAGGTGCGGTCTCAGAGAAGGATTTTGATAGCGCCTTTTCACCTAGCATGAAAGACAAAAGGAATCAGGTACCCCGACCGAGCCAAACCAAAACAGCCCATTAAAATTATGATTTTAACTGTCCAGTGAGGGCTGCATTCCTGGAGGGGTTTATACCGTTATACATCCTAAAGTACTTTGGGATAGCTGTTTAAACGCCTCCACAATACGAATGGAAAATATAATTTGTAAAATGTCAAATAATTCTTTCAAACCACTAACACGACGACTTCTCCAGCTACTTTTCACACACTCATTATTATTGAGCCCATTTACGTTATTCTGCTTTTTTAGCCTCAAACATGAGACAAAATACACATAATAAACATTCAAAAAGATTTGTTCTAAGAATGAAAATCCTTTTCCTAGAAGCCTTTCATAGGAACTTCGCTCAAGTATCTAGGTTTTTCTTGATACTATTTTACCCAATGTTTTCCTCTCCAACCCAAAAGATACATAGTGACAAGTTCTAAAATACTACAAACGCCTGAGAGAAGGAGGAAGTTTGCAAAGGAGAAAGGAACTCGGAGGTCTGTTTTTGATAAGAAAGGGGGACTCACACTGGGGGGTGCCTCTCAGAGGGATGGCGGTCGTGAGCATCTCGCCACGTCCCCTAAGTGCTGAAAAATCACTTGTTAGCCTTCCAAGATGAGTTCCCACTCTCACGCTGGCCTCCTCGCGGCAGGAGGTGGCTAGTGAAGGCCGCGTGGGGGGCTCGCAGGAGGCTAGGTCGCCGAGAGTGTGTGTGGGGTGGGGTTTGGGGGATTTCAGTAAGGGGTCGACCCGCCGGGGAAAGTCGTATGCCCCCGTCAGCAGAAAAGGGATCTCGGCAGTCGTGTGCCGTTCTCCTCCCTCAGGGACCCCGTCCTGGCGGGACCCCGCCTCCCAGTGCCGGGGGTGGTTGTGGGGAAACCCCTCGCCCGCCTCGCAGCCTAGCGCCGCCGCATCGCCTAGCCTGCTCCAGCCCGCCGCCCACCAGCCTTCAGGCCCAGCATCTTCTGCGTAGGCCCAGCCCTCCCCAAGCCCGGCACGGAGAGGAAAACTATGGAGGTGGTTCCCGCCCGCAGGCGGGTGGAAAAGCCCATGGTGAATGCCTGGGGGTCTCCCCCATTGCTGCGGGAAAGGGAAAGGGAGGAGAAAATGAACTTCTCCGCCCAGGAGAACTACCCGGATTCCCAACCAGGGGGAGGCCTTTAGATGGAAGGGAAGCCAGGGGGAACCCTGGGCACTTTCCGGGGAATCCACTCGCCAAGGGAGGGTCATTCTGTCTGCACACATTGGTTACTATGACAATACAACTACAGCCTCCAGTTGCCTTTGCAGCTGCTTATCCAATCCGATTGGTTTCTTTTCTCTTCATCCCTGGGCTCCACCCTATCCCCTCCAACAGCCTCCCTGCGTGCAGGGGGTGGGGCCACAGAAAAGAGGAGGGGGTCCTTAGCTTCACTCTAGGGCGCGAGGGCAGGCCAGAGACAAGGGACTGGCGGCCGGAACTGTAGGAGGAAGGGGCGTCGTTTCCGGTAGGGAAGAGTGGAGGAGTGGAAAAAGGAAGAGAGAAATCGGGTGGAGTGCAAAGACGGGGGAAGACTTTGAGTGTAACTCCCGGTTGATTGGAGCTCGATGTTCCCGGTGAGGCTGGGGTTGCCCCCTTGCGCGGGAGAAGCTGGGTGGATTGGCCGGAAGCCGCCAATCGCCTCCAGTGGGCCGCTCAGCAGCCGCACAGGCGCCCCACGGCTAACTGATCCCAAGAGGGAGCGCTACAGAGAGGCGGAAATCACCCGGAGGGACCGGCGCCGCTGAAATCTCGCGAGAGAGACCCCACTTCCTTCCTCTGCTTCTCCCTCCTCTTTACCCCGCCCCTATCCCTTCTCCCTCCCCTCCCCCCTCCCGGGCCGGAGTGTCCCTGAGCCCCACGGGCCGGAGAAGCAGCGAGAGCAGCTATCCCCGCTCCCTCCCCCTCGCCTCACTCACCCCCAACCCCCGCTGAGCGAGGAGGAGCCGGAGGAGAGGAAGATGGCGGCGGCCGCCAGCACCCGTGGTGCCGTGGGGCCGCTCCGAGGAGCCTGAGAGACCCACAGAGGCTTCGCGGGAAGACGCGGCGGCGGAGGATGAGCCTGCAGAGCGCGCAGTATCTCCGGTGAGTGCCGAGGCCGGCCCTGTACGTAGCGGGGAGCGGGCCGAAGGTTGGGGCATGGAGCAACAGACACAGAGGTGGTATGTCCGGGGTGGCGGGGGAGTTGCTGTGTTCTCTCCTTCCCGGGCAGGGAGGCGGGGGCTGCGAGGATCAGCGGGAGGGGGCGGAGCAGGCACACACTTGGGTGCCTAGCCCCCGCGAGCAGGACTGAGTTCCAGCGGAGCCGGCTAGTCTCGGTGAGGAGAAGGAGGTTAGGGAAGCGTGAGAATGTGTGTGTGCGCGCGCCCCGGGTCGCGGGCTCTCTAGTGAGGGTTGGGGGGAGGCGGCGGCGACCCGGAGTGGAGGTGGGTGTGGAGGTGTCTGATCCCGGTGGCGGGGAAACGTGGTGTGTGGGATTGACTGGAGCGATGAATGGGGAGAAGACAAGGTGGAAGTCTGCACACCTGGGGTGTGTGTGGGGCCGGGGAGGGAGGACTAGAGGAGGGGGAGACCGCAGGACGCTGGAGTTTGTTCTTCATTCTGGGGTTGGAAGTACTGAGGAATAATGTCATCTGTAGTTAGTTGGCGGAGTGCGGGTGGAGGGCATAAAGAAGGGAATGGGTGAGGAAGTGAGGAAAGAAGGAGGCACTACGGATGCGGTTGGGTTCCCCCGAAGAAACTGGGTTAGAATCAGTGCAGTCGGGAGATACCATTCTAAGAGTCGTGTGGATTCATTAGAGTGGTGTAAGGAACTTGTATGTCGAGGTAGAGTGACGTATGGGTGCAGAGTGAGAAAGTATGTGATGTGTATCTGGGGAGGGTTAAGGGGGCGATTGACACACATTGTAGGAGGAAGAAGATGCAGACACATTGGAACCAAGTACATGGTGGCGAGAGCGTATTGCACCAGCTATTGTGCAGCTAGGAAGGTTCCATGGATGCAGAATAAGAGCTTGGAGGTAGAGGTAAACGAGGGTCAAAATCTTGATGACAGAGAAAAATAAGATTGTCAGAGCCTGGGATTAATTGGGGAGTTGCCACTGCTTAGAAAAGGGGAAGGAAGATCCAGAAACGGGTCCTTTTTGTCTTTCAGTAGCAGAACTAAGAAGGGCAGGCTTATGGGAAAATGATTTTAAAAGTGGTTTCATACCTTGTGGAGGAGGGAATTGGACGGGGTAGAAGTCTGAAATGAGCAGAAAAGTCACTTTAGCTGTTTAGTGAAGTGAAAGTATTGATATGTGAGTGGATCCCTGCATGTATGTTTCAAGAGAAGGTTTGTAGTTAGGTGATACATGAGGGTAGCTATTCTGCTTTTGAAAGTAGTAATCGTTTTATTAAGCAGTGTGTGTAGAGGAGGGAATGATGAGATCTTTCAAGTATGGTGGAATGCCTGAGTTTAATAACACACATCATGTATGCTCAATAACTGTACAGTGGGTAGTTGGAATGATACCTGTATATCGAAGTCCTTTTTCTCCTTTATTATCTGTTTGTTGTTTAACATATCAGATAAGCTTAATAAATACAACTGTGGCAAAGATGTATGATAGATGCTATAGAGAGGAGATATGGAAACTATCAGGACAGTCCTTAATTTTAGGGGATTTGCAGATTAGTATATATTAGGAAAGTAAAACATGGTAAGGATCATGAAAGATGCCAGTTTTATGAGTCCAAAGGCAAGAGATTACCTGAGCAATTGAGATGAATCAGGAAAAGTTTCCTTTATTTTCTCATTCATACACATGATTCATCAGTCATTTTGTTGATCACCTATATGGGAGGCATTATAATAACTTCTGAGAGTAGAACAGTGAGAACTCCACCCTCCTCTGGCAGAGTTTACAGTTTGTTAGGCTTCAAGGAGAAAATGGCACTTAAAATGGACCTTAAGGATAAACAGTATTCTGAGAAGTGTGTATTGAGAAGGAGGAATCCAAATGTAAGGAAACTGAGCAGAGATATATGGAAAGGAGGGTTGGGTGCTGGGGGAGGTATTCAGTCCAGTTAAACAAGAATGTAAGGTGATGGAAAAACTTAAGAGTTTCATATCTTATTAAGTATGACCCCCTTCTTTTTACAGATGAAGAAAGTATAGCCCAAAGAAGTTAAAATTGTTGAGGATCATATAGTTGGTTTGTGGAAGCTCTAACTCAAATGTAGGTCTTCTAACTCCAGATCAGCTATACTGTGTGACATCCATTCTTTCCACAGGTATGGCTTGAGAGCTTACTGTATTCTAGGCACTGAGGATTCAGTGGTGAACCAAAGAGTGACCATGGGAAAGTATTTTCTAATAGAAGGATACAACAAATGAACATATGAACAGATAAATATGTTTACCAGGTGGTGACAAAGTACTAGGAAGAAAAATAAAGCAAGATAGGGATGTGCTGTTTTTTATAAACAAGCGTGGTCAGGGAAAGCCTATTTGATTAGGTGCCCATATTTGAGAGTATCTTGAATATTATGGTCTGTAGTTTATGGTTAAAATGGGTGGACAGTGGAGAATCTGAGATGATTTGTTTAGAAGGGAAATCACATGTTCATGGCTATGTATTAGGAAGATGAATCTGTGTAGTGGGCAGTTAAGGGTTAGAAATAAGGTGGTAGCAGTGGGACTGGAAAGGTATAATGAAAAGCAGATTGGGAGAGTGGTGGTATTTCTTTTTTTTTTTTTGAGTGGTGGTATTTTTAATGGGAAGATCAGTTGGCTTTGAGAGGCTTCTGTGTTAATGTATCTTATGTTTTTAAAGTTAGCATGGTAAGGAAGACTTACCCTTAGGTTGCGGAATCAGTAGTAGACACCTTGAGATGAATTTAGTTCATTGAAGGAGGGAGAAAAGAATAAGAATGAACACAATGTTTAGCCTAAATTTTCCAGCTAAAGTTGAATAGGCAAAACTGAACAGGCATAGGACCTGGAATCACTTAAAAATTCCTGAGAGCCAGTCTTTTCTCAATCTTGTTCATCTATCCTAAGTAAATAAAGCAAGTCTTAGGGCTAATAGTAGTCTGAGGCTAATGGGAAGAGATAATAAAGTAAGGCTTGCACCAGCCAGAATTTCCCTCTTTCTCTTCTTTAGATAATCATTCCAGTAAAGTGCTGTGAATAACTAGTGGTTACCAGTGGGGATGGAGTGGGGTGCAGTATAGGGGTGGAAGAGTGGGAGGTACAAACTATTGGGTGTAAGACAGGCTCAAGGATGTATTGTACAACATGGGGAATATAGCCAATATTTTGTAATTACTGTAAATGGAAAGTAACCTTTAAAAATTGTATTAAAAATTAAAAAAGAAAGTCTGCTGTGAGACACTAGAGACTATGTTCAGGGAAGCATTATGTTCACTTTCTTTTCTTTGATGCATATGGAACCATTGGTTTTTATAGACAACCCAGGGAGAATGCTGGGTATTGCTGAGTGAGCGTGGTTGGGGGTATAGCAGTTTTTCTTTGTGACTTTCACTTTAGGAAGAGTTTTGTTGTCTACCTTTGTCAGTGGTGTACAACCATGACTGGGCAATTTTTAGACTGCACAGCTACAGACCTTCCCTCATGTAGATGAAAATTAGTTTTGTCTCAGCTGAATTAATTTCTTAGAGTAAATGAGCTGGGGTGTCTGGTGTTGAAATGGTGGGGTGGTAAGATGGCAGTTTCAAAAGAGTGAGAAATGAGGATGTGCAGTAAGAAGCATCAGTAAGACAAAGAAAGAGGGAATTCAACAGCAAGGGGACTGAATTGGTCTTGACTTGTAGCAGTAGAGCATAGATGAAAGGAGAGGAAACCTGTCCTCTGGATGGGTGATGTTCTGGGCAAGAAAGGATGATGAAATTTTTTTTGTTAGAAGGGGAGTGTCATTTTTTGAAATAGGAGACCCAATAAGACTCCTATCCAAATGATTAAGTTGAGAATACTTTCTTATATTTTATAAAAATAAGAAATGGTCTTAAATTTGGGGCTTCTAGACTGTATAACATTGGAAATTTAATACTCGGATTGAAGAAAATTTCAGTGTTTTCTCTTTTGATTTATGATAAAATGGAAAGATTTGTAAAGACTTGGACATCTTTGTTGAGTAAAAGAATAGGGTGTATTGAATATAGTTCATTTGAGAAGGGTGGAAGAAGGGTGAGAATAGGCCATAGAGAAGATAGTAGGTGAGGTATAATTTCATGCCTTAAGAGAATAGCACTTGAAAGAATAGAAATATGGAAATTAACATGTCAAAGTTGGAAAAATGGGTGGGGGAAGTATTGAAGTACCATACAGGAAAGGTATCATTGAAGTTGTTTTGGAAGATGAGATAGTGGAATAATCATAGCCATAGGGAATACCAAACAGGTCAAATCTGATGGTACAAGGTGGCACCGGTGCCACTGAATGACATCTGCTGTGACTGTGGGAGGCAACTGTTTATACTCCCCTCCCTCTTTCCTCCAGTGTTCTCTTCTTTTTATCTTTAATTTCTTTTTATGCTGAAGGTTTTCCTGTGGGATCCACTTGAAGTTGATCCCTGGCGTTAGACCACTGACAGGAAAGGCCTACAAATTGTCTGTTTTGTTAGAAATTTTTTGCATGATACCTCTATGGGTGGAGAGGTGCATTCCAGTTGCACATTTCTTTGTCAGAAACTTTGTTACCAGAAGTAGAAGTAATATAACATCCACAAGGTTGTTTTTCTGAGACAGCAGAAAAATGGCTGTCATTTAAGTACTAATTAAAATATCCAGTATATTGTAAGATAAAATATGTCACTGTAAATCTTGAGACAGAGGGAGGTAAAGGGAGGGGATGAGACTGGATAAATTAACAAACAGAGTCTTATTCTAGCCTGGGGAGGCGAACAAGGTCATGGGATCATTTGGGAGAAATAAATATACTAAATAGGGTGGGCTCCAGGTTCTGGAAGAATCTGGTAATGCTGGACTGGATATTCACTGTTGCTAGAAGCTTCAAGAAGTCCTATAGCACACACTGATATTAATTCACATGGTTGAGAAGTCGCCCCCTGACCCATCCAGCCCCCTCCCACTCCCATGCCCAGGATTTAAAATAGCTTTGGTCCCAGAAAATCAGCCAAACATGGCCGATTTACCAAACGTGGGAAAATTGTTTGAAAAAAAAATGACCCTCTCTTGAGGCTTTATAAGTCTATTTTTTGTTATAATAATGTTAATAGCATTTTACCTGCTTGGATATTAACAGGCTAAATTATTTTAGCAGTGAATTTCTGCCTCCCTTGTGGTTTCGGTTGATTCAAAATGTATACTTCCTGTCCTAGCCTGTGTTTCGTTGCTTTCTGACAGCTGCTGTGTTTTACCTTCATGGTAGATGAAGCATTTGCTGAGTTTTTGTTTTGTTTTGTAAGATATGTTATAATAAGATATGGACCCACTAGTGTAGCAAGTTTGTCATGAGGCAATTTTGGGGTGGAGGGGAGTTCAGCCTTGAAAAGGGATAGTTTGTTTTATGGTGGAGAAATACCATTTGCAGCCTCCAACTACATCTCTAAACGTGGCTAGCCTTTCAGATTTTTGTTATTGGTGGCATGCATGAGTACCTGAAAGTTTAGGTGGGTTTGTTTAACTGATTGATCTTTTTCAGAGAATACACTATTAAGCAGATATCTTTTGGATGGTGGATTGTTCATCTGTAGGTGGGCATTTTGGCAGATGGTCATCACATATTGCCATTTAAGTTTTGTAATCAAGCTATATTTTAATTTAGTTGCTGAATTGTTGTGGATAGACTTAACAGTGATCTAGGAGGTTACATATAACTAAGAAGGGCTAATCAACAGTTACAGAAAAATACAGGGATGGCATTTTGGCAAACATGTCACATGGTAAGTGAGAACTTGTAACCAACTCCTTTCTTGTTAACATGTAAGTGGAGCTGCTTAGGCAGGTTGTTTTCACCTTCCCTGAGACCCAGTTTTTAAGTCAGTGGAAAGAGTAGGTGACTACGTTAAGAAAACTTTAGGAATATCAGGTAGACTAAGTAACAGTGTTGTTCAGGGTTTGTGCTAGATAATTCCTTGTTGCAGGGTGCAATCCTGTGCATCGCAGGATGTTTAACAGCATCCCTGGCCTCTACCCACTAGATGCCAGTATCATTCTCCCCAATTTGTGACAACCAAAAATGTTTCCACGTGTTGCCAGAAGTTCCCCGTGGGTGCAGATTCACTTAGATTCATGTTTTTTTCTTCTCCTTAAAGCCACAGATTATTTCCAAGGCTTCTCTTAGCAGTTTTCTCTTAGGTAGTAATAGGCTAGTTACTATGTTTAGACTTCACCCATAGAAACTTGTACAAGTTTTAAATATATTTTTTTAAAAGTTGTGTTTTATTTTACTGGCAGTTATTGAGCACTTACTATGTGCAGAGCACAATTATAGGGGCTTTGCCTATGGGAAACTCAAAGATACTAGAGAAAGACATTTAAGTAACTGTAATAGTGGATGAACTGGTAAGTGATATGATAGAGAAACAGGTACTGTGTAAGTTTAGGGAAAAAGAACTTTATTCCAACGGAGTTGGGGTGAGGAAGGTATCTTGGAGGAGGTGAGATTTTATCTGGGTTTTGAAATATGGATGGGAGTTTTAAAAAGTGGATTATTGGGTAAATTGACATTTCAGGCATCTCATGGCTCCTTTATTCCAAATACATTTTTAAAAATTTTATTCACTCCCATTTAATATATGACATTAGAATTCTGGCCAGGCCTTTCTAAGTTTTTCTTGCATAAGATTGGTTATGGACAGAGAACTAGAGATATGTGAAGTGGTAGTTCCTGAAGACTTGATGGCTGGTATAGGTCTCGAAAAGAGAAAAACAGTTTGGCTAGTTGAGTCCTGCAGAATGCCTTTCTTTACCTCTGCTCTTCCTTATATATTATTCCTCCAAGAACCTTATTTCAGATGTGCTGTCTCTCTTCTTTTAGTCTTTTTTTTTCTTCTTTTAGTCTTTTTAATTATTCCCTTTACTAGTCTTCTCTTTTGTGGACCAATATCAGCCTTCTGTTAAAAATTCTTTCCTGTTCCCGTTTTCCTTTTAAGCTCTGTCCTTCCTTACCTTTCCTTTATGGCTAACAATTTCAAGTATGCCCTGTACTGTGTTTTCCCTTTTTTTTTTTTTTTTTTGCGGTACGCGGACCTCTCACTGTTGTGGCCTCTCCCGTTGCGGAGCACAGGCTCCGGACGCGCAGGCTCAGCGGCCATGGCTCACGGGCCCAGCCGCTCCGCGGCATGTGGGATCTTCCCGGACCGGGGCACGAACCCGTGTCCCCTGCATTGGCAGGTGGACTCTCAACCACTGCGCCACCAGGGAAGCCCTCTTTTTCCTTTTATTTACCATCTTCTTTTCCTTAGTCCCTTGTAATCCAGCTATTTTTCCTTAGCACTTTATTGGAATTAACCTTTCCAAAGATGCCAAAGACCTAATGGCCAAATTCATCCATTGATTGTTTTCTTCTCTCTCACACACAGACTTTTGCTCTCCTTTCTCTGTCTTTCTGTGTCCCTCTCATATCCATCCATCCATCCCATCAGTAAACATTCAGTTTGCACCAAGATATATCCCAGGTCCCTGGAGATGAAATGAGAATATACTCTCAAGTAGTTTTACCAGGCCTATAAGTAAGTACAAAATTACCGTATAGTTCATAGCTGCTATGATGTACACACAGCGGCCGTACAGGAACTTCGTGAGCTCTGTTGTTTTTAGCACTGAGATTCTGATTCTTATTTTATCTTACTTTCCTGGTCCACCTCACCCCACTTATGGCAAAAAGAAAAGCATGGCCATATTCCTCTATTTTCTTTTAACATTTTTTTTCCTCAGAAGTCACGGTACTTTGCTGTCACCCCATCATCATTGTTTAAAATCTGTCAGGCACCTACTTAGTATAAATCATTGTGCTAAGTCCTGCAGAGACAAATTGGTAAAAGATATCATGCCTGCCATTCAGAGAGTTTATAAACTATTTAGTGAAATAGGCATAAGCATAGGATCATACATAACAAAGTGTAATTGAGTATAGTGAGTATAGTGGTTTAGAGCAGAGATCCCCAACCTCCGGATCAGGGACCGCCATCGGCCCGTGGCCTGTTAGGAACCGGGCTGCACCTCAGGAGGTGAGCGGCTGGTGAGTGAGCTAGCAAAGCTTCACCTGTATTTACAGCCACTCCTCATCACTTTCATTACCACCTGAGCTCTGCCTCCTGTCAGCATTATGGTGAGTTGTGTAATTATTTCATTATATATTACAATGTAATAATAATAGAAATAAAGTGCACAGTAAATGCAGTGCACTTGAATCATCCTGAAACCATCCCCCCCCAATCCGTGGAAAAATTGTCTTCCATAAAACCAGTCCCTGGTGCTAAAAAGGTTGGGGACCAGTGGTTTAGAGCATGGTCTCTGGGGCAGAACAGCCTGGATCCAAAGCACAGCTCTAACACTTACTAGCTGTATTACCTTGAGCAAGCTGCTTAAGTTTTCTGTACCTCAGTTTCCACATCTGAAAAGTGAGGGTAGTAGTAGCATCTCTCCCTTAGAGTTATAAAGGTCAAGTGAGTTAACATGTAAAGTGCTTGGGATAGTTCTGGCATATAGTAAGCATGTAAGTTTTAGCTATGTGTCAATATAATGCCTGGAATTTAGCCACTGGCACTGACTAATTGATAATTTTGCACCTCTGCCTTCTGGACATTCCTAATTTTAGAAGTCTTTCTGTCACAGCAAAGTCAGCACTCTTAAAGGTAAACTCTTAATTAATCCTTACCCTTCTCTTCTCCCCTATCCCTCATGTTTTCTCATTTTCCTCATTGGTGCTGCCACTCCCCATCCTCCCATTCAGGTTTAAAACCTTGCAGTCATCTTTGAGTTCTCCCAGTTTTTTCCTCACCCTCTTCCACACATACACCACTTTGGAAATGCTGCCTTCCTGTTGTCTGTTCTTTTTCATTTCCAGCACTGTCAATTTATATATATAACTGTTGAAATAGTATTCACCTTGTACCTTGCCTGCAGTTCTTGGAAGTAGCAAGAAGAAAGCATTGACTTTGGGTTTTTAAACACTACCCACTACTTTCTCTGTTTTTGAACTAACAACATCTCTGGGTCTTGATTTCTTTCTTTCTTTATTTTTT
This sequence comes from Monodon monoceros, assembly GCF_005190385.1. NCBI lineage: Eukaryota > Metazoa > Chordata > Mammalia > Artiodactyla > Monodontidae > Monodon > Monodon monoceros. Next base: position 45,431,885 of record NW_021703774.1, on the reverse strand, counting down.
TGCGGTACGCGGGTGTCTCACTGTTGTGACCTCTCCCGTTGCGGAGTACAGGCTCCGGACGCACAGGCTCGGCGGCCATGGCTCACGGGCCCAGCCGCTCCGCGGCATGTGGGATCTTCCCGGACCGGGGCATGAACCTGCGTCCCCTGCATCGGCAGGAGGACTCTCAACCACTGCGCCACCAGGGAAGCCCATGATTTCTTTATCTTTAAATTGAACATTGATCTCATAAAATTGTGGTCAGCCTTTAAAAAAAGTTCACATATTTACTAAATTCCGGTTCTCCTTCAGACTCCACCACCTGTCCCCCGCCCGCCACGCCCCTGCCAATTAATTTTGCATTGCTTCTATTTACAAGCATTTGTATGTGGCTTCCCCTCACTTCAGCTCCTTAGTTTGGCATTCTTGGCCTTCCATAAAATGACCCTCGTCTATCTCTGTCACATGATATCTCCTTACCTCTTGAAAAGAGTCAACTGCCCTAGCTAGAGTAACCTACTCATTGTCTTCTAAACATGGTTTATCCACTCCTGCTTTAATCTGTCTTCCAAGGCCATTTCCCCTGCAGGAGGTACTATCCTCCACTCTCTTAAGTTTCACCTTCTGTGGGAAAATTTCATGTCCACCCGGGTGATTTCTGCAGTCATTGACTTTCTGTAGCATTTCCTGTCTCTCAGTCATTTGGTACTTATAATTTCTTAAATTTGTAGTGACCTCTTTTTTTTATGTAAGTGAATTATCTCTGCAGCTAGACTGAGTATGATAGAGATCATGTCTCAGCAATTTTTAAATGCGTAATGTACATAATGGGTGTTGAATAGAGTTTTCATGCTTTGTTTCATTTTTGCAAAACATTTATGGAATACTTACGAATGCCAGTGCTAGGCTCTAAGAACATAAAGGCAAATGAACTGGTTTTTGTTTCTTAGGCTAGTGGTCTCCTGAGGGAGATGTTGCACAGATATTTCAATATACAGTTGGCCCTCTGTATCTGCGGGTTCCACATTCGTGGATACAACCAACTGTGGATGGAAAATATTGGGGAAAAAATTTTCAGAAAGTTCAAAAAGCAAAACTTGAATTTGCCAAGTGCAGGCAACTGTGTACGTAGCATTTACATTTTATTTACAGCTATTTACATAGCATTTACATTGGATTAGGTATTATAAGTAATCTAAAGATGCTTTAAAGTATACAGGAGGATGGGGAGGATGTACAAAGGCTATATGCAAGTACTATACCATTTTATATAAGGGACTTGAGCATTTGGGGATCAATCCCCTGCTGATACCAAGGGGTAGCTGTAATGTGGTAAATACCAAGGTAAATGTTTTCAAGGGATGCCATGAATATATTGAGGGAGGTGGAACTTTTACTGCCTGGGAGTTCAGAGATAGCTTCTGGAGTTGAACTCATGAGTTCAGTCTTACAGGATGAGTAGGATTAGTCAGGTAAAGAAAGAAGAGAAGCTTTACCGGCAGCATCCGACGGCAGGATGTCTCACAGGAAGTTCTCTGCTCCCAGGCATGGGTCCCTGGGCTTTCTGCCTCGGAAGCACAGCAGCTGGCACCACGGGAAGGTGAAGAGCTTCCCCAAGGATGACTCTTCCAAGCCCGTGCACCTCACAGCCTTCCTCGGCTACAAGGCTGGCATGACCCACATTGTGAGGGAGGTCGATAGGCCAGGGTCCAAGGTGAACAAGAAGGAAGTTGTGGAGGCTGTGACCATCGTGGAGACGCCACCCATGGTCATTGTGGGCTACGTGGAAACACCTCGAGGCCTCCGGACCTTTAAGACCATCTTTGCTGAGCATATCAGTGATGAATGCAAAAGGCACTTCTATAAGAACTGGCATAAATCTAAGAAGAAGGCCTTCACCAAATACTGTAAGAAGTGGCAGGATGTAGATGGCAAGAAGCAGCTGGAGAGGGACTTCAGCAGCATGAAGAAGTACTGCCAGGTCATTCGTGTCATTGCCCACACCCAGATGCGCCTGCTTCCTCTACGCCAGAAGAAGGCCCACCTCATGGAGATCCAGCTGAACGGAGGCACTGAGGCCGAAAAACTGGACTGGGCCCGAGAGAGGCTAGAGCAGCAGGTCCCTGTGAACTAAGTGTTTGGGCAGGATGAGATGATTGATGTCATTGGGGTGACCAAGGGCAAAGGCTACAAAGGGGTCACCAGCCGTTGGCACACCAAGAAGCTGCCCCGTAAGACCCACCGAGGGCTGCGAAAGGTTGCCTGTATTGGGGCGTGGCATCCTGCACGGGTGGCCTTCTCTGTGGCTCAGGCTGGGCAGAAAGGCTACCATCACCACACCGAGATCAACAAGAAGATCTACAAGATTGGCCAGGGCTACCTCATCAAGGATGGCAAACTGATCAAGAACAATGCCTTTACTGGTTACGATCTGTCTGACAAGAGCATCAACCCTCTGGGTGGCTTTGTCCACTACGGTGAAGTGACCAATGACTTTGTCATGCTCAAAGGCTGCGTGGTGGGAACCAAGAGCTCACCCTTGGCAAGTCCTTGCTGGTGCAGACCAAACGGCGGGCCCTGGAGAAGATTGACCTTAAGTTTATTAACACCACCTCCAAATTTGGCCATGGCTGCTTCCAGACTGTGGAGGAGAAGAAAGCGTTCATGGGACCACTTAAGAAGGACCGAATTGCAAAGGAAGAAGGGGCCTAATGTCAGAACAGATTATACAGCTGGTAGAATCTCAATAAAGTTATTTTCCAGTGGGGGGAAAAAAAAAGAAGGGAAGAATGTAGCAGGCAGAATGAGTAAATGCTTGGGGACTGTGTGTTGGAGGAACTCTAAATCTCGTTCTGCATTTCCTTTGGGAGTCTAAGGTTCTCTTTCAATAAACCTTTCATTAGTCTTACGGGAATAATTTATACTTAAATGGCTGATGTTTGTTGTATATATTATTAAGAGATGAGAAATTTATGTAATGCCTCCAGTATTTCCTTTAAGATACATAAATATTTAAATTTCCTTTCCATGTTTTTGACAGTAGCCTCATCTTAGGCAAAAATTAGTTGTTTGGAACATTACTAAATTATTATGGGGGGAGTTTTAATGAATACATGAAAATTCTGAAAATAACTGAGTTTATAGACTTATTTTATAGAATCCCTCACCTGTTGAGATCAAACATCGAAGGCGGAGGTGCGGAAAGGAGTTCTGTAGCATTGGGGGATGAGATCAGAACATTAAGTGAAGTCTCTTTGGATTTAACTTTTTCAAATCTGTCATAAAGAAAAAAAACCGTTGTAGACCCTTTTTGATCATTAACATTTTGTTCCCACAGTTCTTGATGGCATTTTCCCTTCTGTTGTGTCTGTCTTAAGTGAGAAGCATGATTCTGAAATCTATTATATTTAAAGAATTGCTGTATTGATGCATTAATATCCTCAGTCTATTTCCAAAAACTCCATGGGTTCACTGACCATGTTGAGTCCTTTTTCCATCCCTCCTCTTCCCAAAGCCCTACTATTTCAGTGCTGTATTAGTTGGAATATAGTATATTAGAATGTGTTTTACTAATACTGCTTCTTAGAAAGGTCATGAATTATTATTTAGTTCTTCACCAGGCAACAACTAACCAAATTTTCTTTGAGATACTGTGTGGTGATGAGGTATAAGATAATCAGAGTAAAATGGAATTGGAAGATGGTATTCAAAGAAAAGATGAGTTAGAGGTATACTTACTTGAAAATTTTTTTATTGCTGGTGGGAAAAGATAAAAAGCATAGTGCTAAGAGAACCACCACAGGATGAATTTGGATATAAAAAGTATATTAGGGCATCTGCAAAATTTTGTACTTCTGCACACATACACAGTTTGTGTAGATATTTTAACGTGAAAATTTTGTGTTTTAATATCTAAAATACATATTTCTCAAATTCTGCTTAGTTTAGGGAATTCCCTGGCGGTCCAGTGGTTAGGACTCTGTGCTCTCACTGCCGAGGGCCTGGGTTCAGTCCCTGCTCAGAGAACTGAGATCCCACAAGCCACACAGCGTGGCCCCAAAAAAAAAAAAAAAAAGAAAATTCTGCTTAGTTTAGATAACTGAAATAATAATATTATTTGTCTAAAATAATCATTAGCTTTGCTTTGCTTCTCCATGAAAAAGGGTCAGAATATTAAGAAGCACAACTCCAGGCATATTGCCTCAGGTTAAGGCATATTGGTCATAGATTCTGAAAATGTTAACATGTTTGTCACTTGCTAATTTAAAATATCTTAATTAATTTAAAAATATGTTAATTAGGTTGTCTGTAAACCAATACAGGGTTTTTTTTGGCTTCCTATGAAAACAACATAGTATAGTCAGTTGAATGAGCAAAGCCTTTGAATTAAGATTGGCCTAATTTGTATTTAGGTTATCCTGAGTTCAGATCCCAGCTCTGCTGTGTGACCTTAAACCTCTCTAGTTTTAGCTCTTTGCTCTGTATTTTCCTGTCTATAAAATGACAATGATAGAAGTATTGGGAGAATTACATGGGAAGATGTATATATAAAACCCACCATAGTTCTAGGTGGGTAAAGAGCCTAATTTATGCATTGTTTTCATTTTCTGCATTTCTGAATATGAATATATACCTTAAAACTTGTAGTCTTTGAGTTGGTTGGCAGCAATTGTGCCTTAAATGGGTATAAGGTAGTTGACAGGTCTTAACTCTGAAGTAGGCTGTTTTATTCCTCAAGAGTATCATCTTACATTTTACTAGTGCTTTATACTTTTCAGAATGCTTTTATATAATTGTCTTCTTAAGTTCTTCTATCCGATAACCTTACATAACTGGATTGGCATTTTGTAGAGAAGGAAAATGAGTACCTCATTAGTGGCAGAGTTGGCATTGGCCTTAATCTGCTCCCTCCTTGTCCACTGTACACACTTGGGCAGTGCTTTTAAAAATGAAAAATTTTCCCTTTTGGTATCTGTTTGCCATTGATGCTGTCAAGTGGTATAATATATATATATAATTTAGATGATTCACGATTAGTGTTTGCAGATTAATATATTAGAAAACATATTTCTTAAAAATTACTTTAGTTTTTAAAAATTTCACATGTAATATAGATCTGGTTCTTGCCACTTCTGCATCCAGGAAAGTAATACATACTTGTTTTAAACAAAACAAAACCCAGAAAATTTTAAGAGTGATCATATAACAGTGAAAGAGAGTGCTAATTATTGCTGGGACATCAGGCATAAATCTGGACTGTTCCAGGCACACAGGAACTTATAGTCACCCTACCATCCAGGGTTGTGTAGCCTTTCAGTTATTTTTTTATATGTATATTAGCATTCACATACTTGTATAAACATATGTATGTATATAGTTTTAACAACTGGGATTGTTCTCATTTATATAGTTTGTAATCTTTCTTTTGTCACTTGACATTTTATCAAAGACATGTTCATAATTATATATCTAAAGCATCATTGGAAACGTCAGCATGCTGAAAATTACAGGAGTACTGTAATTTTCTAAACTGAATTCCTAACAATGAAAATGTGTGTTGTTACCAATACTTTATTATTATTAAAAAATGCTGTAATGAACATCCTGGTACACACATATTCTTGTGCATGCTTATTTGAATGACAGGATATGCACATTTCAAAATATTTTATTAAGCGTGGTAGGCAGAATAACACGCCTCCCAAAAGACGTCTACATCCTGATCTCCAGAACTTATGAATATATTATGTTACATGGCAAGGGGAAAGAAATTAAGGTTGCTAATCAGCTGACCTTAAAATGAAGAGTTTATCATGGATTTTTTGGTGGGCCCAGTGTAATCACAAGAATCCTTTAACTGTGGAAGAAGGAGGCAGAAGAATCAGAACCAGAGAGACATGACTTCCCTGGTGGCACAGCGGTTAAGAATCTGCCTGCCAATACAGGGGACACGGGTTCAAGCCCTGGTCCGGGAAGATCCTACATGCCGTGGAGCAACTAAGCCTGTGTGCCACAACTACTGAGCTTGTGCTCTAGAGCCTGAGAGCCATGACTGCTGAGCACACGTGCCACAGCTACTGAAACCCACGCACCTAGAGCCCATGCTGCACAACAAGGGAAGCCACCGCAGTGAGAAGCACACGCACCGCAACGAAGAGTAGCCCCTGCTCGCCTCAACTAGAGAAAGCCCGCGTGCAGCAACGAAGACCCAAAAGCAGCCAAAAAATAAGTAAATAAATAAATTTAAAAGAAAAGAAAAGAACCACAGAGGATAACATCCTGTTGGAATGGAAGGGGGTCACAAGCCAAAGAATGCAGGTAGTCTCAATAACACGGAAAATGCAAAAACTAGGTTTCTTCCCTAGAGCCTCCAGAAAGCATCGCAGCCATGGTGATACCTTGATTTTTACCGAGACTCACTCAGGCTTCTGATTTTCAGACCTGTAAGAGAATAAAATTTGTGTTGTTTTAAGCCACTAAATTAGTGGTAATCTGTTACAGCAGCAGTGGGGAAATAATGCCTGGTAGATGTTGCCAGAAAGTTTGTACTGTTTATTCTGGCCCTAGCAGTGTTTGAAAAGTACCTGTTTCTGTACATCCTCATCAGTACTGAAGGTCTCATGATCTCACCTTTTTTTTGAAGCAGATTCCTTGATGTCTTTACTTGTATTACACACAGACAAGTCTATCCAATACTCTAGCATTTCCCAGAGTGTATTCCGCTGAACATGGGAAATTCATATATGTTAGGGTTCTCAGTATATCCAAGGCAAAATAAATTTCAAAATACGGGGTTAAACTGAATTCTTTATTTAAGACTTCTCATAGTTTGTAACATGCTAATGTGTATTATGAACCTCCAAGAGGGAGATAGAGGTTGGTGTTTCCAAAGCTATGTCACAGCTCATAGAACTGATGTTTTCTTAGAACACTTTAAAATGCAGCTCTCCTTTTTCTCTTCTTTTCTCTCTTAATCTTTCTCTTTAATATATTAACCTTTATGTATGTCCATATTATATCTTAGACTTCATTCTTCAGAATTCTTCTACCTCTAAAGTCTTCTTACATTCAACCATTCCATTTTGACCACAGCCTGACCCGCATTAATCCAGCTGCTTCTCTGTTCAGGACTTCCAGTGTAGATTCCAAATTTTTCGCTATTAGTCACTTCCTGCTCTTTTCTTTTCTTCCTCCTCCTGTTTTTGCTCTTCTGCCCATTTTTTGATATATTACTTTAACCTGTCTTACCAGTATCCTCAGTCCTCTTGTCCTCCCAGCTCACTTGTCTAGGAAAATCTGCTCTGAATGATTCTGAAAATATGCTTCTTTGGGTATTATGGATAGCCTCACTGGAAAAAAAATCTTACAGACTGGCCAGTTGTTTAAATGCAGTCTTCCACTTCAATATCTATTAGTTGATTTCCCCCCCAGTTTTGCCCATTTCTTTACAGTAGTTAAACTTCTGCTGTTTTATTGAAGTTTTACTGTCTTAGCAAATGGTCTTTATTTGAACATAAAAATAAAAACCTTTTGGTGGGACTGATCTGCTTCCTGTTCCTTCCTCTACTAGTCCTTGCCTCTGTCGCTCTTAGAAAGGAAAAGGTTCTCATCTTCCTTATTAAGGTGGTTTTCTTTGTTTTTGCTCTGGATCTCATAGACTTTTTTTTTTTTTTTTTTTAATTTACTTTTGGCTGCGTTGGGTCTTCATTTCTGATCACGGGCGTTCTTTAGTTGCGGCGAGCTGGGGCTACTCTTTGTTGCGTGTGCGGGCTTCTTATTGCGGTCTTGCTGTGGAGCATGGGCTCTAGGTGTGCGGGCTTCGGTAGTTGTGGCTCACAGGCTCTAGAGCGCAGGCTCAGTAGTTGTGGAGCATGGGCTTAGTTGCTCCACTGGCATGTGGGATCTTCCCGCAGCAGTGCTCGAACCTGTGTCCCCTGCATTGGCAGGTGGATTCTTAACCACTGCGCCACCAGGGAAGCCCACAGACTTTTTTTATATTCAACCTTTTCCCTCCTTAATTGGAGCTTTGTCATAAACATTTGAGCAAGCTTCCCTTAACCTGTCCTTCCCTAGCATTTGTTCTATATTTATCTTCCCCATTTATCACCTTATAAACATGGTCTATACTGACTCCCTCAACCCATTGTTCTCTGGTTTCTACCCCTACCTTTCCACTGAAACTACTTGGTCAGGTCACCAAAGGCTTCTGTTTTTAACTCCAAAGACTCTTTTTTTAATTGAGGACAGGGACTGTTTTGCTAACACTTGTATCCCTAAGGCCTCTGCAGTGCCTGATGCATAGTGGAATCTTTGCATATATTTGATGAATATTCATTCAAAGCATGTATGAATGTATTTCAGTTTACTAATGTCTGTTATGACTCTTTGCTCTGGCCTTGTTTATGTCTTCATGTGTTTCCTTGTTTTGTTTTGTTTTCTAACTCTATTTGAATTTGGTACTTTTTCTATTTGTCTTTTTCTTGTTATGTTAGGATAATTCTTATATCGAAAGCTGTTATCTCTCATGGGATTTACCTTGTCAGTGTGTTACTTTGCTTTCAAAAGTGGAGCTATATTATCAGAAAGTTTAGCCTGATACTCCAAATATGAGCATTAGCCAAGCACAGCACTTAAAGGTATAGTGATTTAAGAGTAAGGCCTTTACTTTCTGGCAGCCCTGAGTTTGAAAACGGGGTGTATGATCTTGGGTAAGTTATCTAGCCTTTTGATTCCAGTTTCCTCAGTGTTAGAATGGAAATAATATGTTTCCTAGGGTTTGAGAAGGAATAAATTAGATAACAGAGTAAAAGTTCTTAGCATGGTGCCTTATACCTGGTTAAAAAAAGAAGCAGTAGGACTTCCCTGGTGGCGCACCGGTTAAGAATCCGCCTGCCAATGCAGGGGACACAGGTTCGAGCCCTGGACCAGGAAGATCCCACATGCCGCGGAGCAGCTAAGCCGGTGCGCCACAACTACTGAGCCTGCGCTCTAGAGCCCGCGAGCCCCAACTACTGAGTCTGTGTGCCACAAATACTGAAGCCCACATGCCTAGAGCCCGTGCTCTGCAACAAGAGAAGCCACCACAAGGAGAAGCTTGCACACCGCAATGAAGAGTAGCCCCTGCTCGCCGCAACTAGAGAAAGCCTGTGCGCAGCAACAAAGACCCAACGCAGCCAAAAATTAAATAAATAAATTTTAAAAAAACAGAAGAAGAAAGTTACATTTACTTACATGTTTATTATTTCTGACACTCCTCATCTCTTTGTGTAGTTCCAGGTTTCCATCTGGTACCATTTTCTAACAGCCTCAAGAGCTTGTTTTTAATATTTCTTATGGTATTGATCTATTGGCATCAAATTTTCTCAGCTTTTGTGTTTCTAAAAATATCTGTTTCACCTTCAGTTTTAAAGGATATTTTTGCTGGATATAAAATTATAGATTGATAGGATTTGGGGTTTGTTCTTTTTTTTTCTTTCACTAGTTTAAAGATATTATTCCGTTATCTTCTGGCTTGCATTTTTTCTGATAAGAATTTTGCCATTATTCTTATCTTTATTTTTTTCTCTGCCTGCTCTTAAGATTTTCTCTTTATCATTGCTTTTCAGCCATTTGATTACAGTGCCTTTGTATGGTTTTCTTTTGTGCTCAAATGCTCAAAGTTTATTGAGCTTCTTAGATATCTGGGTTTATAACTTTCATCAGATTTGGAAAATATTCCGTCATTAACTTTTCAGATATTTTTTTGTGTAATTGATATGAGCCAGATATGGTATAAACTCTTAATTTCTTTGGAACTGTTGCCTAAGTCAGCTGGTAATTTGATTTTGTTAATATGCTATAGAATTGTATGTTATTTACTGTACATTTTGCAACTAAAGAGGTTTTTTTTTTTCTTCTTGTTTAGCAAAGAAGAACTTAAAAAGTGGGTTTTGTGTGATGTTGGAATCACAGTGAGGCTAGGCTATATTTTTTTAGGCTATAATTGTTGAAAATTGAGGTCTGTATTGCATCATGGAATAATGAATAAATGAAGTTTAGGTTCTGGAATTCTGATACACCTGGATTTGAACCCCACTATCTTTGTGATTTGGGGCAAATTTCCTAAAATCTCTGAGCCTTTGTTTCTTTATTTATTTATAAAATTGGAAAAATAGTAGTTACCTCAGGTTGCTATGAAAATTAAATCGATAATGGTTTATGTAATCCACTTGTTGATTACCTAGGTCCCCAGTGATTATTAGTTTTCTTTATATATTCACTTTAAATTTTATTCTTTCATTCAGGGACCTTTTAAACATTTATAATATTTAACCAAACCCCTATGGCATTCATGAGACTATACTAATGAGCTTGGGTTTTGTCATGAGGTATTTTCTCCTAGTCTTTTTCACTGAAGCACAACTAAAGTCACATGCTTTGGAAGTATGGAGCCAAAGTCCACATAGACCTCCTGCATGTTTGAAATTTCTCTTAAGACTGGTGTTTTATTGTTAAAAATTGTGAATAACTTTGTCTTCTATTCTAGAATTGATTAATGTGCATTCTTAGCTTCAGTATCCTCATTTTAGAATGAGGATAATAACACTTATATCTTAGGATTGTTGGGAAGAGTAATAATACCTATAATGATAATAATGACAATAATAGCTAAGTTTTGAGGGCTTATTTAACAAGAAACAATCCTAGGTGTTTTATTTCTGTTACCTCATTTAATCCTCAAAACATCTCAATGAAGAAGGTACTTTTATTATCTCCTTCTTACTCCTGACAAAACTGGGGCATAGAGAAGCAGTTTTCCTAAGGTTATACAGCTAATAAGTGGCAGAGCATCGTTAGAACCCAGGCAGTCTGAATATAAGGTACTTAACTACTACATTTTATATTCCCATTCTGTGAGATCAGGTGTATAGAACATTTAGCATAGAATCTGCTACATAATAATTTTAAATGTAAGCAGTTATCAGTATTCAATAATAATTAATTTATTTTGTCCAAATCTTTGAGTTAACTTGATGTCTCTAAGAAATTGTGTTATGTCTTTCCTGTGACTTGAGTTATTCCCGGCATGCCGTTGAGTGCAGCGTGATACCCAAGCCCATGCCTTTAACCACTACTTTCTACTGCTTCCTCTTTCCTTGTTGGTCTGTGTCCACATTAGAATTTAAATCTGGTAGGAACTATAATCTGTTTTGTGCATCATTGTATACTTCGTCCTTAACACTGTATCTAGTACATAGAAATGACCAAATCATTGTTCAGTGAGTGAATGAAGATCTAAAACCTGCCGTTTTCAGCTGGTCTTAGAATGTAAGCATTATTTATACCATCTATAATTGTGGTTTAATTACTTTACATGTTTTTCCTTCCATAAGCAGTCCAGTTTGGACCAACCATCTGCTCCTGTGTTCTACAGGGCACTCTCACCTTGGTGCTGCAAGAGCCCTGCTGGGTAACTGGTTTCTGTCTTATAGAGATCACTCAGCTTGCAGGCAGGGAGGGAGATCAGAATAACACTTTGATCCCAAACTAGAATTTTAGAAATATACAAAACAGAATTTTTAAATGTGTATTCCAAAGAAACTAAATATAAAAAGGAAAAAAAAGCTTTGATATTTTCCCTTTGCCTTTGACATTAGATCATTTTAAATAAAGAGAAAATTTAACTTTCTTCAGGGGGGTTCTCTGTTGCTGTGGGCTAACTCATATTCTCCTCCTCTCCTCTATCTAGAATGTCTTAAGCCATATTCTACCTTATGAGAAATTGGATGTTCTTGCAGATAGTCATTGTGGGAGAAAACGTTTCATTTAAGTCCCAGATGAGGACCGGAAACTTGAAATCAGAGGAGCATCTGAAATCAAGTAATATTAGGTAGGATGAAAATTACAAGGGATTTCTACATGTTTGTATTCCTTTTAGAGATATATGTTAAAGTATTCGTATACTGTGAACACTAGTACAAGAATTAGAAGCTTTCTGAAGCATTTGATATTGGCCAGGATGGGGGGAGGGGAGTGCTAATGGTTTGGGGTTTTTTTGTTTGTTTGTTTTTTAAACTTATGTAGTTTCATAAGAACTTTGGCATGTTTACTTTGTCATGAGTGTTTATATCTTATAGTTCAAGGAAAAATTTTAAACATTTAAATTTAAGAAATGTTTATATATGTGGTCTCTGAATATTTATGATAAGCATAGGGACATGTGCTTTATCTTGTAGATTATCCTTTAAAATAAAAATTCCTATGTTTTGGGTTACATATATTGCAGTTCATTTGAGTGCAGGGAACATCAGTTCTTGGCTCTATATGTCAGCCTGGATGCAGTCAAGCCTCCTAGGTGCCTATAGAATAGGTATATGATGGTATATAAGAGAAGCCCTCTGCAGGTAACTCTTGTCACAGCAGCTTGTATCAGTTCAAATGACAGTGTGAAGGTGCTTGATCTTAGAGATGGGGCTTTTAAATGAGAAATGCTAGTTGCCCCTACAAGTTGATACTATGACAGTGACACCTATAGCCAGGCCATTCCAGAAGACTTGCTTTACTGTGTAACGCTTATGAGCTTTGGAACCAGACTGCAGGGTGGAACCCAAGTTCTACCACTTCCTAGTTGTGTGAGTTTTTAAGTTTTATATAATCAAAGCTAATGTTTGGGGAGAAACAAAAAGTACAATAACATAAATTCTTTGCAATTTTTATGTATCAATGTCTGGTTTTATTTTATGTGCATATTAGAATGCGGTCATTATTACATTCAAACAGTTTCTCTTTTGTCACTTAGCCTTATGTGATGGTATCTAGGATTTTTGACCTCCACCCTGGAATGTTGTCTTCTTCAACCTAGTGTGTTGCTTCAGAAAGGATCCTTTGTCAGTGACTAGATTAGCAAAAGTAATTTGGTGGTCACTGAAGTATTCAAGTCATAGTCAGATTAACCCTCCCTCTCGGAGTTATCACTCATGTTCTTTTATGTAACTTACCTGTTGTCTTATTTATCCCTGATAGCAACTCTGAAAGGGAGTTTGTATCCCTGTTTTATAGATGAGGAAATTGAAGTTTCTTGGAAAGAAATTCCAAGGGAGCACTACTAATATGTAAGAAACCCAGATTCAGGGCCACACCTTTTTTATTCTGTATCATTTTGTTACATAAAATTGCCTTAAGTATGATGCACATTTTACCATTCATTAATTCAGCAACATTTTAGTGAACAGCTATGACGTACCAGGCATTATTCTCTGTGTTAGGGAACCTTCTTCCTCACATTTTTCCATTGTGTCTAATCCATATGGCACTCATCACTTTTTCTCAGGTTCTTTTGCCTATTCATTTTGTAATTAGCTCAGAGATTTACCATTCTCCTCAGTTAATCTCCCTCTTAGTTTCAGACACTGACCTGATTCTCCTACTTTATCTCTGAATTTGAGGCAATGTAGCAGTGAATTCTCTGGACATCTCTCCACCCTGCACTACTCCCAAATTTTCCTAGCGTATTTCTGTCTAATCTTACCTTCCTCCAATTTCACCCTGCCTCTTTTTCAAAGCCAGTCTTGCCTCCTGTCTTTTTCATATTCTCATGTCTTTTCATCTCTTCCAGAATCATGCTCTGTTAGTTTTGTTCTTTCCTATATCTTCAAGCTATTCCTTTTTCCTAGCTTCTTTTCTTCATTCTAAACATGCTCAAGTCTCTCCCATTGAAAAAAAGAAACGTCTCTTTACCCATGGCCCCCTTCTCTTTCTCTTCACAGCCCGGTGTCTTAAGAGTTGCCTTAAACTTCTCCCTCTCATTTTTTCCTCATTCTCACTGCAATTTGACATTTTTTCTTTGTCTGGCAAGGCTATCATTGACTCTTATTTCACCAAATCTAACACACCTTCCAATCCTTATAGTACTTATCCACTGCCTTTGAGATTGTTGAATACTCTTCCTTTTTATCCTCTTCTTTTCCCTATGCCACTCTTCTCTTGCTCTCATACACCTGTAGTTTCTTCTTGGTGTTCTTCATGGGCTGTCTTTCTTTTATCTGCCACTTAAAAATGAAGATAGGGAGCTAGCACCACCCTTCTGCCTTTCTGGGCAATTACATTTACTCTTATCGTTTTAACTACCATCGCTGTGCTGATCACTCCAACACTGTATCCCTGGTCTTGATGTCTGCCCTGTGCTTGACACTCATCTTTAAGTGTCTGCTTGCTCACCCCCACTTTGTCAGATACCCAGATGTCCAAGCCAATAATCTGGGAATGATTTTAGACTGTTTCCTCTGCTTTATTTTTCTCCTGCTGATTTTACTTCCAGATATTTCTTGAATCGAGGCTTTTCTGTTCATCTGTATTATCACTTCCTTTCTTCCAGTCTTGCCCTTTTAAAATCCACCTTCCATGCACCTTGTTGTTGTAGTCTTTTAAAAATGCAATTCTGACAATGCTGTGCCCCTGTTTAAAACTCAGCACTGTTCTAGTAGTTAAAAGATAGAATCTGAGCTCCTTAACATGTCATACAAGGCCTCACAGTTTGCTCTCTGCCTTGATTCTCCAGCTCATCTTCTGTAGCTTCCTACTGTGCATTTGATCCATTAATCTACCTCCTTCACTGGCTTAGCTTTGTTTTTTGTTTTTTTTTGTGGTACGCGGGCCTCTCACTGCTCTGGCCTCTCCCGTTGCGGAGCACAGGCTCCAGACACGCAGGCTCAGCGGCCATGGCTCATGAGCCCAGCCGCTCCGCAGCATATGGGATCCTCCCGGCCCGGGGCACGAACCTGTGTCCCCTGCATTGGCAGGTGGACTCTCAACCACTGCGCCACCAGGGAAGCCCAGCTTTGTTTTTATTGTTGTGATATTTTCTCTGCCTGAAAGAATAACTCCTGCTCATACTTTGAGATTCCCAGACCAGAAATGGCCCTTTATAAAACTAGGTACACATATTCAAATTGTATAGATTGTAGAGTGAACGTTGTAATATAGAGCAGTGGAGTGTCAGGAGATTTGAAAATTCGTGCCAAAACGTTCCATAAAGAGAGAAAGCAAGTTAGTATTTTTATTATCTCTTACTGAGAAAAGCTCCTTTAGGAGCAGCATCTTCCCTAGATGTTCTTTTCTATGTGAAATTCAACAGTAGAGTGATGTGATTTCTTTTTTTCTGATTAATGCCATGAGACTTGGTGATATCTTAAAGATCTAAGTGTATATGTGCATGTGTGTCTGCATGTGTAAGCACACACTCACCTTATAGTGTCTACTGTCTGGCCTGTTATTTAACACAAATAATTATCATTAGGTTATTACGTTTATGGTCATAATTTTTGGCTACTGTTATCCCAAATACTCCGTAGTACTTTATGGAAATAGGTAAGCAAATTATCTTGAAATAAAACCTGCTGTGGCTTTTATTTAAATTTCCAAAAAAAGTTGCTCTAGCGTTACCTCCCCGAACAAAAGAGCCTGATTTACCTTTCCTTAACAACTGTGAGTTTAGAGGATATTGGCTTATATTCCTATGTTCTGCTCATATGAGAAAGGGGGTTGGAAGGCCAGGTAAAAGGAATCCTTCATTGTATCGGCCCCTGATTTGGAAATGTCCTATATTTTTAAACCATGAATATTAATGTGTGATCATAAGAGAGATTATCCTGTATTTGTTACCTTGCATTGTTATATCAGTGCTATGTATAATCAAGCTATTTGTTAAAGAAGATAACCATTAATTAGTTTTTTTCCTCTAGTGACATTATTAAAAAATTACCATAAAATGTTTAACCTTTGAAAACCCCAATTCTTTGGGCAATTACTATTAAACATTCCATTTTTTTTTCCCTTTACAGTCTTGTATAACGGGAACTATGATACAATGGTTAGGAGTTAGCCTCTGGAATCAGGGTGTTAAAATGCTACCTCTACTACTTGCTAACTTGATGACTTTGGGCATGTTACTTAACCTCTATCTCCTTGGGTTTCTTCAACTATAAAGTGGGGGCAATAATAGTACATAGTGAGGATTGAATGATTACCCTATGGAAAGCCCTTACTTTAGAACAGTGTCTGGCAATAATAAGTGCTAAATATAGTGTAAGCTATTTTAGTATATACCTAGTGCATTAGAATGCATTAAATGTATTTATAGATCTTGATGATCATGTTCTCTCCAAGAGTATTGTTTCAGATGGTTAGCTTTAAACATATTTGATTATCACTGAATGTTTCAAATTTTATTCAGTCTTTTAATGACTTTCTCTTTTAGTGTTTGATAGAAATGCTTAATTTCCCTTATTATTTACGAACTGAGACAATATATTTAGTATTTTGAAAGCTTTATATTTTATAACTATTTAATAGTGCTATTTTATTATTGAAGGCATGATGATTTTAGTTCTTAGATTCTTCATTCATTCATTCTTTTCATTAATTCCTTTAGCTTAAAGTAAGAATAAAAAGGATCTCATGTGGCCACACCTTCTAGAAGCCAAGAGGAAACATTTAAAAACTATTGTCTCTTTATATAAGCATTGTAACGTTAATCTTTAACAATATTGGTCTTTAACAAAACCAGTAGGTCATTGAGGTGTAGTATTTTTTCTTTATAAAAACGTAAAATAATCAAATAGCCAATTTTGTGCTAATCTTTATGAAAGCAGTTGGTGTAAGATCACATATCTATTGATTTGATTTCTTGTATATTATACATTATTAAAAAAAACTAAGAGTGGGAGAATAGGGATTCCTTTTCTTGTGAGATAATTTTTAGTTTAACCCTCTCACCTATCTAAATGGGTATTTTTGGTACACAGAAAAAGGAAGAGTTAGTGGATAATAATATATAAACCTAACCATGTTTTAAGCAATTTGCAAATTAATTCCATCAGAAATATAGCATGGCCTACAAGTACTAACTTTCTGATTACATGAGACTATATTTTAACATAGTCTTCTTTGTGACAAGATTATGACATTAACGAATAAAAATCTTTAGTCTGAGGAAACTGTTATTGATGATTCCTCATATGGGAAAACTGTTTGGTTTGGGAACTTACACATATTCGACTTCTCATTTTTGATGAAGTACTCCCTGAAGCAGGAGAGCCAAACTTTTTCTGTAAAGGGCCCAGATAGTAACTGTTTTAGGCTTGGTGAGACATGTGATTGTTGTCTCAGCTACTCACCTCTGCTCTTGTAGCAGAAAGCAGCCATAGACGATATGTAAACGAATGGGCGTGACTGTTCCAATAAAATTTATTTATAAAAATTGATCCAGTGTGAGGGAGGGAATTTCATCCACAGGCTGACCACTGCACTAGAATGTGAATTTTACTTCTTGTGGTCCTTTTGATAAAAATCCCAGGTATTTATTTCCTAATGTGATCTTTTTAAAAATATCTGTTTATTTATTTATTTATTATTTTTGGCTGTGTGGGGCCTTAGTTGCAGCACGTGGGATCTTCGTTGCCCTTTGTTGCAGCACGTGGGCTCTTTGTTGCGGTGCGTGGCACGTGGGCTCTAGAGCGCGTGGTCTCTGTAGTTTGCCGCGCACAGGCTCAGTAGTTGTGGCGCACGGGCTTAGTTGCCCCGCGTCATGTGGGATCTTAGTTCCCCGACCAGGGATCGAACCCACATCCCCTGCATTGGAAGGCAGATGCTTAACCACTGGACCACCAGGGAAGTCCCTGAACCGATTTTTAAATTTAGACTAGTTGTCTTAAATGTTAGGGTTTAATCGACAGAGCACAAAACTGAACCTAGATAAGTCTACGTTAGCTTTTTATGTCATAGAATTTTTTTATTCTAATTTAAAAGAAATAGAAATGACTTGGACTTTGGAGTCAGAAAGAACTAAGTTTGTACTTAATTGTACCTAATTGCTTTGTGACTATGGACAAATTATTTCAGAGCTTTAACTTCCTTGTTTATGGGATGGGAATCATAGTAGCTATCTCCCAAGGTTGTTACATTTTCCATTTAGCTAGCTTTTCACCATTTCAATTTAGCAAGGTTATTTTAGTCATTAACACATGTCTCTTTCAGAACCTAGGAGAGAACTGTGCACAGAGGAGCATCTCTTCCCCTGTGTTAATAAGGAATCAGAACTCTTGGAATTTCAAAATGCTTGAACATTCATGTCAGATAGTTTTTATGACATTTTTGCACTTTTGCTAGTGTTTGGATTTTTAGTTTTACATTATTCTTGGGCAGATTATAGTGTATAAAAATGTAGAGTGAATTTTTGATCTTTGTTTATCAAAGCCTAGAAGCCTGCTCCAGAAACTGTTAGAATTATAGTTCTTCTCTTACTGATGGCCCATCAGAGAAGCAGATTATTTGGAAATAGTTCCTGTTATATGCTCAATATGATCTTCATTTGACTGGAAATTGGTATCCTCGTTAGGCAGATGTTAGCATACCAAGATGACATTTGTTCATCTTTACAAGCAAATCTTGTTTGGAAAGAGAAAGCAATCATTAGACACATGATCCTAAGTGTATCTTGTATAAACTAGAGTATGTATTTTTAGCTAACATATGGAAGCATTGTGAAATAAGTCCTTTGTAACTTGGCAGCTCAGAATGAAAGGTATTGAATCCAGTGGAGATGCATAAGTGAGGTTGGCTGTCTCAGTATAAGGTTCATAAGTTAGTACTCTAGGAGGGTTTTGGGGTGAGGGAGGAGAGGAGGTGTTGGTAGGTTAGGATGTGTGCTATTCCTAAGTATGATCTTAGATTTTAAGGGCATAAATCAATTACTTTGTGAGGATTTTTTTTTTTTTTTACGGCTAAAGTTTAACACTCAAACTAGGCTTTATGGATAATGGAATTTGATGTGATGTTACCTTTTAGGACTTAGTGTAGCTGTTTATTTGGTATTGTTCATTTATATTGATAGTTCTTGTGGTTTGTGGTTTCTATAGCATCGTATTGTGATTCTATTTGAAAGCTTAATTTTTAAAAAATATAGATATCTTTTTAAAAGCTAAGAAAACAAAAAGATTCATGTTATGTTTTGATGAAACTAAAATTCACAGTTGTTATCAAATAATAAATTACATAAAGCATTTACAGTAAAACTTTTAGAATCTCTAAATATTCTCTAGCTTTTATGTCAAACTTTGTTTTTAAAAATGGAAATCTCGTTAAGTTTATATACTTACCTTTTTAGAGTATATGAAAATAATTTAGCCTTTTTCCTTTCTTCACTTAAAAAATATGTATTGAATGCCCTGTGTAGGCAAAGAAGTTGTGATGGTGAGCATTCCTAAAATCTGTGATACACACTGTAAAGAAAAAGTACAAGTGCTTTGAGAGCATAAAACAGGAATATCCTTCATGTATGCAGCGTTCAAGTAAAGCTTCCTGAGGAGGTAATGTCTCTACTGAGACAAAGGATGAGTAATTAACCGGACAAAGGAGGAAGATGTATTCCTAGCAAAGGGACTCTTCTTTACAAAGGCCCTGAGCGTCAAGGGAGCCAAGCACATTGGAGAATCCAGAAAGAAGTCCAGGGGCTGGAACACAGAGACCAAGGAGAGAAGAGAATAATGGTAGAAGTAGAGTACAGAGACTCTATTCAGTTACAGAGGACTTTGTAGACCACTTTAATAAAGATCTTGGTTTTTACCCTAAAAGCAGTGGAAAATCATTAAAGGGTTTTAAGTGCGCAATTGGGGAGGTCAGATTTGCATGTTTTTAAAGATCCCTCTGGTAGCAGTGGAGAGAGCAGAATGAAATGAGACAAGAGTGAAGTGGAGAAAACAATTTGGTGGCTTTGCAATAGTCCAGGCAAGGGATGGTTGTAACTTGAATTATAGTGACTGAAGAGGAAGTAAAGGGAGAGCTACAGATTCAAGATGTATTTGGTAGGTAAAATTTTTTGGAGTTGATAGATTACCAGGGATTTGAGAGAATGTTAGCATGGATGACTTCCAGGTGTCTGCTTTTCACAACTGGAAAGCCATGATACATTTGCTAAGGTACAAAACACTAGAAAGAGAACCAGGGATGGGGGTGGGGATGGGTCATGAGTTCAGTTTTGGACCTCTTGAATATAGGCAATTCTTGAAGAATTTGGGAGAGAGAAAAGAAGCAGCAGCTAGAGGAAAATCTAGGATAGAAGGTTTTAAAATCTGTGAGAGAATAGGGCATGTTTAAATACTGTGAGAAGGATCCAATAGAGAGGGAAGTTTTTAAATTATTGAAAGAGGGGAGAGGGTAATTAAAGGGGCAGAAGTCCTTAAAAAGGTTAGAAAGAGCATACCTAAGTGTAATTACTGGTCTTAAGTAAGAGATGCAGTACTGCTAGTATTTTAACAAGAGTAAGAAAGAAGAGGGCTCTGTGACTGTAAGTGTTTAGTAACTGGGCATTGTTTTTCCTGAGGTATGGGGCTGTCCTTTGCCGAAAGGAATTGAGGAGAATGGAGATTTGAAATAGTTGTAGTGGCTAGTGAATTGAGAAACATAGAATTTCCTGGCCTCATGGAGGGAAAATTTGGAGGTAAACAGTAAGAAAATGAACTCTACTCAGTAGAAGAGTTCGCGATGACCCTGTGAACTTCTAAGGAATGGCATCAATTTGCCAAGATCTAATGCTACTCTAAACATTAAAGCAGGGACACTATTTGCAGTGCCACAAATAGAGCTGTTATACATTCTTACTGTCATATATAATTTTACTTAACTTTTAGTGTTACTTATGTTGGGTGAGCCTAGTTTGTTTCTAACAGAGGTTCTTTTTCCCTTTTTTAGGCAGGCAGAAGTCCTGAAGGCTGACATGACAGGTATTTGCTGGCTCTTTTGTTCTTCACAACTTATTTTATACCATTAAATTAAGGGAAGTGTATCATCTTATTCTACTACTTGTAGTACTGTCCTGGTTGCCAGAGGGGATGATAACTTACTATTTATTTTAAATATTTATTGTTTTTATACTTTGAATTCTTACTTAGATGGCTTGTCAAAATTTTTATGTAATCTGTGCTACACTGAGTTGAATATTACTAAATTTAATGCATATACTCATTTAATTTTTACAAGCTATTTATCAGCTACTTAAGAGATACAGAAAAAATAATTCATATACCATATAAAGACAAATACCTCATAGTATTAGATTTATATCTTTGTGTTTATAATTCCCCAAACTTGAATAGTAGGTAAACCTTCAGAAAAAAATGTTTGCAGGAAAACTCTTGCGAATTGAAAGTCCTTGAAATTGAATGAGCTACCTTGCCACTTTTCTTTCTTTTCTCACCTTTTTTGTTTTGAATAACAGCCAAGGTGTTTTTGAAAGAATAACTGGAATTAGTCACTAAAAGGAGCAGATGAATTTAACTCCAAAATAAGGAAATATATGGCAATAACTATGTAGTGATCAATATGTTCTCTATAACAGCATAACAGCAGTATGCTTTCTATAACCATCCTAAAATTAAAAAAAACAATAAGTGCTAATGGATCTCATCCTAATTTTTGAAGATTTTAGTTCAGTGAAACCTGCAAAGAAGAGTTAAACTTGTAAGCAGCATACCTGCCAAAATTTACAACCAAGAGGAAATGGGCTATTTAGATCTCTTTTTCTCCACCTCTAGAATTGCAGGCTAATGTTCTAAGAATTTTAGATAATCTCATTGTCATCTTGCTCAAGAAAAATAATGGAAAAACCAAAAACACTTTTTATAGGTTTATAGTTCTTCCCATTATTAACATAACTGTCATCACCTTCCATACTATGGATTCTGATGTCAGCTCTGAGCTACTGTATTATGCTCTTGTATTGGCATTGTAAGCATAATCTATATTGCGTGACAGAAATTGTGCATGGAACAGTGTTAAGCCATCTATATACCTTTTACATTTTCTTAACTCTTGAACACCCGCAGTAAGTAGGCTTAGGGTTTGACTTTGTAGGGGACATTTGACCTGCCCAGAAGGTGACCTGTCCTTAAGATACTAAGTCTGCTCATTTAAATGACAGTCTCACTGATAGGTCAGAGTTAATGATCCCTTACATTCCTCTTCCTGCAATCAGTGAATTGAAGCAGGGTTGAATAAATCTATAAATCTATTTATTTAGTCATTAAAAGCTTAATAAGGAAGGGACCAAGAACCTGATACCAAAAAATAGGCCCTATTTTTTAGTAGCCAGCAAACTCTTGTAAGGATTAACTCTGTTGTCTGGGAGATTCTGTATGCGGAATAGGATTATGCTGGCTGTAGATACTAATAGCAGACCTAAAGAAGAGTGAAGATTATGCCATTGTGCAGCGGCAAAATACTACACGCAACCAGACAGGCTAACTAGCAGCCGGAAATATATAATTGCAAAGTCCATTATTAAGTTCTTCTCTTGAGGCAGCTCACTGTCAATTATTGCACTCATAAGCCTAGTAATCAGTGCCTTGTAGGACTCTGGCAGACAACATGACCCCAATTTGGTATTACATATAGTTATAGCCTGACTTTCTGATTTCATCTTGCACCCAGTCTCTCATTTGGCCTCTTGAGCAGTTTAATCACTGTCTGCTACTGGTCCTCATTTACATTAAATAGCAAGTATGTATTGCTCACAAAGTGTCTTGGCAAGCAGTCTACCGATGGTTAAAATAACACTCACTGTCAAGACTTTATTGGCTTGACATACATAGGAGAGTAGGAGTAATAGCAGAATGCCCAAACAGCTGCTGGATTGTGAGCCGACAGGAGGATTCTGTAAGGACAATTGTGAAAATGATTCAAAAGAAAAAGAGAAAAGCTTCTTTGGACAAAGAGATATAGTTATGAGAGTAAACAGACCAACTTGGCAGTCCATCATTTCAAATGGGGTGACTTATTATGAGGCATATGGCTTCCTGTGGTATGAATGCATAGAAATCCAAACCAAGATCAAAGGGTGAACCATTCTCTTTTTTTAAGCCTTTTTCATTTCATGGCATTATTTCAAAACTAAAAGACAAATACAGAAGCATTTTGAAACAGATGTAGTCATTAGCCAAAAGGTGAAAGTCATCTGAAATGTAGTAGTATAAAACTTCTGCAGCTATCTATGATATCTGTTTAAAGCAGATATCTGTTTTTGCTTTGGGGAATGGAGAGTGAAGGAATTGTTGGTGTGGCATAATGGTCTTAACTATCTGTTTATCGTCTACCGTTCTGTTTTTGTTTTGTTACTCAGATTCTAAGCTGGGTCCAGCCGAGGTCTGGACATCCAGGCAGGCTCTGCAGGACCTGTACCAGAAGATGCTGGTTACTGATTTGGAATATGCTTTAGACAAGAAAGTAGAACAGGATCTGTAAGTACTATCATTTGGGATGTCCCTGTAAGATCAGGAATCTCACCAAGACTTTAGAATAGAAGAGAACAATTTGGTTGTTTCTTTTTAACCTATTTCAGAGTCAGGTTTTTCAATGAAAAAAAAAGGAAAGAAATTCTAATACTTGTGATCTTTTTGAACAAAATATTTGACCATTGTTATTACTTTAGATACAGTCTTAGGTAGCAAGAGGAGAAACGTTTAGAGTTGAGTTTTATTAAGGTCTTCAGGGTGTATCATAAAAACAAATTTGTATGTGTTTCAAGTACTAAGAGACAGTGTTTGGATTCTCTGTATTGTATTCAATCCTATATTTGAGCCATGATTTAAAAAAAATACGAAGTAGGCTTTCTTTGATAAATATGATTCTATAAGTTTCTTCCAAAGGAAAATGTGTTTACATTGTAAGGAAAGTTCTTCCTTTTAATCCAATAAATAGGTGTTTCCTTTTTTTCCCCCCAATAAGACTAAAGAAAGATTTTGTATATTTAGGCTATTCCACTCATTCTTTCTATTAGGGGTGAAATAGCAGATGACCAGATTCCCAACTGAGTAAATAAATGTCTTTCATGGAAGGCCTTGCCTTATAAATTGGAACAAGGACATTAGCCTGGTGGAAAATTAAAAATCAAGAATATTTTTTTTAATAATGCCTGTTACCCTAAGTAGTGGTGAAGATTAGTTTTTCCTATATTGCACACCTAACCTTTATATTGTTAGGAGATCTAGTAATAGAGCTTAATCACAACCACTCAAACCCATATTTTTGATATTAGAGTCATGGATAAGATGGCATCAAAAATGCTGAGGGAGTGATTGATTGCCCTCATAAATCATTAAAAACCCCAGTGCTTCAAAAGAGCCTCAAAAGCTGCTGTTGATAAAGAATTAGGTACTTTCCAGGTAGGTTGTAAACCCTCTATCTATCTGTGTTTGCTTCCTTCAGCCAGTAATACCTTCCCTCCATCCTAGTTCCCTTTTTTTGTTTTGTTTCTTTGTGATTTCCCCTGCGATTTCCAAATTAGGGAGTGACTGTATTTCACCACAACTGAATTTAAAATGATTCTCTATACAATTCGAAAGGCATTTTATAACAGGATTTTGGTGTGCCATATTTCAGCATTGTGTTGTTTCTTAGTTTGAATAGCCAAAATTGAAATGTCAAAATGAGTTTATATTTCAAGCTCTAACGAAAATATTAACCCCAAGAGAAATAAACAAACTATTAAATAGAACTAGAACTGAGTGCTGTGGGAAATAAGTTTTAGAGAAATAAGAGATATGGCTTATATTTACAAAAAAATCTCCCCCACCCCCACCCCCACACCCAGACATGCCACTTGATACAGAACACTCACATATTTTTTGACACAATGGTGCAATGTATGGAAATTTGTTAATAGCTTGCTTTTACTTTGGTCTTGCCACTGTAGTTCTAATTTTGTATGAGAATTCCTAAATAGGTTCTAAGTCTAGTAGCCCTAAAAGATTAATAACTGAAGCCACAGTCTGATTATTCGAACATTTGGTAAGTGTTTACTAAGGTCAGTTGCATTCTACTGCTTGTTTAGTCTTGTTCAAAGGGGAGCATAAAGTTATTTAAGTGAATAACTTTAATGCAGGTTTACTGTCTAGTGTGTTATAATTATAACAAACAGTTCTTTCTTGTTCTCAGGGGGACCAGTGTCTGCCCAGTGAGTCACTGCTATACCAAATAGAATTACATTTTGTTTTCAGCTGGAATCATGCCTTTAAGAATCAGATCACAACACTACAAGGCCAGGCAAAGAATCGAGCAAACCCGAATCGGAGTGAAGTTCAGGCAAACCTTTCTCTGTTCCTAGAGGCAGCTAGTGGCTTCTATACTCAGGTGAGTTCTGCACTGTATACCAATTTTCCTAAAATTAGTAGTGAATATTCTCTTTGTACACATCTTGTTCATATAAGCACTTGGGGTACCCACTGTATGGTCCATCCAGGAGTTGATCACCTGTAATCTCAGATGAATCAAAATGTCTGAAATTACTTACCATAAGACCTTTAAAACAGTAAAGACTCTGCTCTTAAAAAGGTGATGGTTCAGCTTAAAGGTTAGAGGTATAATTGTGTGAATAAAAAAAAGGGTAATGAGAGCAATGCCTTAGTGAAACAGCAGAAGTAGTGAGTTACAGGTGGTAGTAGAGCAAATGTAAATGTATGGGTGTAGTCATTGTGAAAGTAACAGCTATGTTTTGCCAGGTAAGAAATAGTCAAAATTCGTGATATCAAGTGAGTTTTCATAGTATTATATATACAGTAGAATTTATCTGGAGCTTCAGTGCTATTAAACTACCTAAGAAATAGAGTAGCCTTTCCTCAGTTTGAATAGTAAGCTATTATTTATTGTCCTCAGAGACTTTCCTTCTCCTTAATTACATCTTGATGTGACTTCTGAATCAGGCAAGGTAAAAGAATAAATAAATCTTTTTGGACAGTGAATTTTATTTAAGCAGAATTCTTTAGAAAACATCATCTCATCCACTTGTAATAGCATTCATAATTTAATTAATAACATGTGTATAAATTCTCATCTTGTAATGACAAGACAAGGTTTTGCAGATCTTGCTCCGAAAGAAATTCAAGAACCTACTCTCTGTGCTGCTACTTGACCATTGCTACCTGTATTTTGGCTCCATTTTGGTTGTACTACTTTTTAGAATGAAGAGAAAGAAAAGACTATTAAAAGATATCAAATAGCCATCATCTTACAGAGATTATTTGTTTTACTTAGACTAAAACATTCATCACAGTTCATCATTGAAAGAACTCAAGTATGGTTCTTGTTCTCAAAATTCATTTTTAAATTGATGCACTTTTAGCAAAAGTTGATATTTCTGGAGAGGGGAACTGTGGTTGGCCGCTAACTAATCCTTATTAGCAGATGTTAAAGATTAATTCATTCTACAAGTAGCTATTAAAAGTCTACTCTTTGTAAGGCACAATACTAGACACTGAGAATTGGAGAGGAAAGAGACCATCTTTAACTTTCAAGGGAATATCCAGTCTAAATGAGGAGATGGATACATTAATAGATATAGGGTTTCTTTTGGCTTTCTGGTTATAAAAACATGCATACTAATTTCAAAAGATTTGAAAATTATAAAAAGTCAAAAATTTTTCATTACCCTCTCATTCAGGATAAATTACCACTTTTAATATGTATGTTTCTAGTGTTTTTATACTTTCGTACATGGTTGTACCTATTCATTCTTTTATCAGCTTTATAAACATAATGTAAGTTTTTCCTTGTATTATTAAACAGTTTGATAAGCATCTTTGTTTATAAAGCATTTTCTCTAATACTGGATTACTTCCTGAGGATAGGTTCTTCATTGGATGGTGAATTAAATCATTGGATGAGTGGAGCTTTAATACTATATCGATACACATAATTGTTTTCCCAAAAGGTTATCATTTATATTTTTGTATTTCCATCAGCAGCGTATGCAAGTGTCTGTCTTGACATCCACTCACCAGTGTTAAATATTTCAATAAAGGCAAATGAATGATTAATTGTATAATTTATACTTGATAGACGGAAAATAATTTTTCATTTAAAATTTAATGTAATCTAATTACTAGTGATGTTGAACTTTTATATTTTATTACATATTTGTATTTTATATAAATCATTTATTCATTTACTGTTCCCTTTCATTGTTCAGACCCTAGTTTTTTCCATGGTGATTTGTCTGAGCTTTTTCTATATAAGGGGATATTATTTTTCTTCCTTTTTTTTGACAAACATCTTTTTCTCCAATTTCTTCTGTTGTTCTTTCATTTTATTTAAAGTTTTTTGAAATACAGAAGTTAGCAGATAGTTTTTGTTCTTACAGTACAGTTTTTTCTTTGTCCATTTGTCCATAGATTAGTGGATATTTAACAATAATACTTATATTTAAAAGAACAAATAGATATTATAATTCAAATATTAAAATTTGAAAACAATACCAATATCCTGCAATAGAGTAATGGTTAAATAAATTATAGCCTATCTGAAAAATGGAATTATGAAACTATTATAAATGGTATTTATGAAGATTTTTTTTGAGGTTTAGTTGATGTACAATATTATGTTTCAGGTGTACAACATAGTTACAATTTTTTAAGGTTATACTCTATTTATAGTTATTATAAATATTGGCTGTATTCCCTGTGCTGTATAATATATCCTTGTAGCTTATTTATTTTATACATAGTAGTTTGTACCTCTTCATCCCTTACCCCTATCTTGCCCCTCTCCCTTTCCTCTCCTAGCTGGTAACCACTAGTTTGTTCTCTATATCTGTGAGTCTGTTTCTTTTTTTTATATTCACTGCTTTGTTGTTTTTTTAGATTCCACATATAAGTGATAACATGCAGCATTTGTCTTTCTCTGCCTGACTTATTTCATTTAACATAATATCCTCCAAGTCCATCCATGTTGTTGCAAGTGGCAAAATTTCGTTCTTTTTTATAGCTGAGTAGTGTTTCATTGTATATGTATGTGTGTGGGGACACACACACACACACACACACACACACACACACACACACACAGCGCCACACACCACATCTTCTTTATCCATTCATCTGTTGATGGACAGTTAGGTTTCTTCCATATCTTGGCAGTTGTATATAATGCTACTGTGAACATTGCGGGGTGCACGTATCTTTTTGAATTAGTGTTTACGTTTTTTTTGGATTTATGCCCAGGAGTGGAATTGCCGGGTCCTATGGTAGATCTGTTTTTATTTTTTTGAGACACCTCCGTACTGTTTTCCACAGTGGCTGCACCGATTTACATTTCTACCAACAGTGTATGGGGGCTCACTTTTCTCCACATCCTCACCAGCATTTGTTATTTGTGGTCTTTTTGATGATGGCCATTCTGACAGGTGTGAGGTGACACCTCATTGTAGTTTTAATTTGCATTTCTCTGATGATTAGCAGTGTTGAGCCTCTTTTCGTGTGCCTGTTGGTCATCTGTATGTCTTCTTTGGAAAAATGTCTATTCAGGTCTTCTGCCCATTTTTTAATCTGGTTGTTTTTTGATATTAAGTTGTATGAGCTGTTTACATATTATTTTGGATATTAACCCCTCATCAGTCATATCACTTGCAAATATTTTCTCCCATTCAGTAGGTTGTCTTTTCGTTTTGTTGACTGTTTCCTTTGCTCTGTGAAAGGTTTTAAGTTTAATTAGGTCCTATTTATGAAGATTTTTTTTTTAAGATGAGGAAATTTTGTTGTTATTAAGTGAAAATCATGATGTAGAATTATGTGTACATTTGACTCTACATGTTAATTGAATAGCCTTAGCTCAGTGGGGTGTTGACAGAAATGGTATCCCAGCCCCCACCCCCACTTCACTACTTTCAACTATGCTTTGTTGAATTCCGGATTCCTGTCATAACATCTTGGACAGATTTCGTACCATTCTGATTGCTCTTAGGATTTTAAACTTAGTCCAGTTTTAAAACTCCAGTCTCATCTCCAGCTTAAATCGCTTCCTTCCCTCATGTAGTAGAAATTTAAACTGTGAACACAACTGAAGTAGAGAGGGAGGGGTAGTAGGGACTTGCTGCAGCTGGCCCTGGTGGAGGTAGAGGGAAAGCATCCACTTTCTGCAATACATTTTTATATTAGCCATTACACAGACTTGTTTGTTATCTTGAAAAATGATTCTTAACCTTTTTTTTATGATGTGATATACATGTAACACATTTCCAAGGGTTTGATTGGACATTGATAAATCCAGACAAGTAAAGCAAGAATCATCATTTTTGTTGAGGGGGCATGTTATTTGCAAAAGCACTTTATAAGCAAGTCAATAATAAAATCATTCAAATGTCTCAAAATATTGTCTTATAAAGAAAAATATACAAGTAATCTAATTTTGAAATTTATTTAAAAAAATTTTTATAATCAAGCATTGATCATTCCCCACTGCATTCCATAGGCAATGGTTGAGTGATCACAACAGTTGTAGAATGAGCAGCAATAAACTTTTTTTCAGATCTCAACATTAATAGGACTCGTTGCTTGCATTTTTTGTTGTTGTTGTTATTTTGGCTTGATAATTGAAACAGTTAATGATGTTGTGAACAGTAATGTTCATACATCTTTTTTGATGACATGCAGTGCAGATTAAGCTACCAGATTGGGGAAGTACACCAAGTCCAAATCATTGTACAGCCTTATAGACTAAGATGAGTTTTGAATTTTAATCTTAAGTGTAGTTGCAAGCCATTGGAAAGTAGGCAAGGGAATACCATGATAAGATTTGCATTTTTAAAAGATTACCTTGGATGTTGTGTGGAGAATGAATTAGCAGGTCAGGAATGGAAGGTAGTTAGCATGCTGCTGTAGTAATGGAAGGTTATTAAGGGATTTTTGAAGTATAGCCAGTAGAACTTCCTGATGGTTTGGATTGGATGTGTGGAATCAGGGTAAGGGAAGAGTCAAAGATGACTTGAGTTATCAGATTGAGCAGCTAGCTGACTGGTTATACCATTTACTGAGATAGGGAACACTGAGGAGAAGGCAGCTCTATCCATGTTACATTAGAGAGATGCCTGTTTGAGAGGAGGGGTCAAATAGGTAATTAGATAAGCTTGGAGCTCAGTGAAAAGGGCAGGGCCAGAGTAAAATTTATGATTACAATAAAGAACCTTGACTTAGACATTAGTGTTTGGCATTGAAACCCATGGGACTAGGTGGGAACACGTTTGGCACAGGAGGAGCCACATTGCAATAGAAGAAAGTCAGAGTGGTGCCTTGGAAGCCAGAGAGAAAAGCATTTCAACAAGAGGAAGGGGTGATCAACTCTGTTGAGTGCTACAGAGAAGTCAAGTAAGGTGATTTAAAAGTGATCAATTAGATTTGACAATATGGAAGTCATTGGTGAAATTAATGAATACCATATTTCCTCATTTCTAAAACTTTTTCATATTTTAACACCTCTGAGATAGGGATAAGTTTACAAAAGGTGGTCAGTCACCATTTAATTGGCATTGGGTTTTTTTCCCCTCAATGTTATGGAAATAATAGTTCATCTTATAACTTATGGTATCTTGGATTTGATGAAATGTGACTGCAGTAGAATTCTTGAGAAAAAAATCTGAGTGGAGTGGATTGACAAGAGACTGATACATGGTTATCCTGTGAAGATGATTTTGACTTAGGTATTTTGTTAACTATTTAAAGCATGGTTCGGGGAGGACAAATTGGGAGATTGGGATTGATATATATACACTACTATGTATAAAATAGATAACTAATGAACACCTACTATACAGCACAGGGAACTCTACTCAGTGATCTGTGGTGACTTAAATGGAAAGGAAATCTAAGAAAGAGTGGATATATGTGTACATATAACTGATTCACTTTGCTGTATAGCAGAAACTATCACAACATTGTAAAGCAGCTATACTCCAATAAAAATTAATTAATTAAATAAATAAATAAAAGCATGATGCCTCGAGCCAGAACCAAACTCCCAATCGAAGTAAAGATGTAACATCACGCAGTATGGGTTTTTTTTAAAAACCTCAAAGAACAGAACAGTAGAGTAGTCCTTATTCTAAGAAAATGGGAGCCCAAAAGAAAGCATTATCATTAAGTTTCTATAGTAAGTTAAAAGATGGTATTCTGTATCTTCATAGTTCTCAGTTCTTAGTGTAGAGTGAAGAGCTAATTGTATAAAAGAGTTTTCACCGAATAATTGCCAAATATAGTTTTGTTCAACTTATTAAACATGTGTTTCTCTTCTTTAGTTCCACTTCGTTTCTGCCTCTAAACTAGTGTTCTCTCACCTGGAATCCTGAACCAGCAGGAACTTTTCTGGTATCTCTACCTACAACTCCTGGGTTCTGGCAAAAATTTTATTATAAGACATTCACATGAAGTTTCAACCATGCTTGATTTACTTTTCATGAACTTTCTTTTTTCTTTTTGATAGATGTTCAACCTTGCCTAATTTTCCAGTCTGTTAAGTACCTGTTGAACTCAGTTCTTTATGCTGTGTTATGTTTCTTCTTGCCATCTTCCACAATCATCTGTTTTTGGGTTTCTTCCATTTTTTGTTCCTTTCTTGTACTTCTTGCTTTTTTATATTTCCAGACTCTAGCCATTCTGGGCACTAATTTTGTTTACTCAGTTTTATGTCAGCAAATTTCTTGCCCATTAGAAATGTACAGGTATAAGTAAAGATGTAGATAATTGCTATGCTTCATGAGAAGGGAATACAGGATTTTATATTTGGTTATGGAGGTGGTTTTTATATTAGGAAAACGGTGGGACATTTTATATCCTTCTGAGTTGGGTGCTCAAGGTGTATTATTTTGTATTGTGAATTCTGGACATATTAGAGTGGTGATAGAATCAAGATATTTCTAATTCTGTAACCTTAGTCAAATGACTCGATATTTTTGTTTTCATATCCCCATCTGAAAAAGTGGAGCTTCATATCTACATACTGTATTGCTACCAGTTTATCACAAGGAGAAAGTGAGACAAATGTATCAAATAACCCAGGGAATGAAGTTTATTATAAATGAAGAATATTCTGTTGGCTTATGCTGTCATGTTTGGTATCTTTCCCTCCCTTCCTCCTCTCTCCTGCTGTTTCCTCCCTACTTTATATACCTGTCTTGCTCATTTAGCTATGAACTCTTTAAGGACACAAATTTTATTTTACTCATCTCTGTGTCTCTATTGCTTACCATGGTGTGTGATACAGTAACCAAATATGTGAATGATTATATTTGTAAGTAAATACTTGAATGAATGAGAATAGAATGTGAAGAGCTGTGTGGGGGCCAAGAATGAAACCCTTGAGGGGATTAAGGTGGGAGGAGAAAAGCCTTTGAATGAAGGACACTGAAAATAAATGATTGGCAAGATAAAAAGAACTAGAAAAGCTCTGTGATCAACCATAACATCAACTGTTTTAACTATAGCAGAGAGATCCAGTAAGATGATGACTAGAAAATGTCCATTGTATTTGCTTATTTATAACCACTTGTCATACAGACAACAGTTTCAGTAGAATGGTTGTGGATGTTGGAATGAGGAGAGAAGGGGTTGTGTGGAAGTCAGATCATAATGGACTAAGGAGTGAACAGAAATTGAGAAAGTAGATGTGACACGTGCACTGTTTTGAAGGAATTTGGTTGAGAAGAAGAAGAGACATTAGAAGGCTGCTAAAGGAGAAATCTAGAGTCAAGGGAAAGTGCTTTCGTTCTGTGTGTTGTGGGTTTTTTTATAATAATACTTATTGTTTATTTTTCGTGGGCAACACTTTATAGGCCACAGCAAAGAAGCTTGAGAAGTTGAAAGTAGATTTAAAAAATGAGAGGATGACAGGCAGGAGGCAGACGAGAATGAAATAGCATGCTCAGGCAGAGAAATTATCTCTGACCGGGAAGAGGAACCCTCTTATACCATAAGACTAGAGAAGAAAGGAAGAAAGAGTGGGTGCTCTACATAATATCGGAAGTTCCTTCCAGATCTGTAGTACCATGAGATCTTTTGTGTATGCAAAGGCACAAGTTGACCTTGGGCTTAACAAAATAAGTCTCAAGAAACTCCTGAAGTCTGCCAAATATGTTGGTTTGTATTTAAGTCAAATTTGTAACCAACCACCAGTGTTTAATGGGTTTTGTTTGTTTCTAAGAGGAAAAGAAGATAGATAGATAGATAATTTCATGGAGTTGCTTGCTGAATGAGTCTGAATACCCTCCTTAAGTGGTCCTTTTTTTAATGCTGCTTTTCCTTTTAGATGTACATCTTGGATTGCTCTAATACTTGAGAACTCAAAAGATGTGATTTGTAATGAATGTTACTAGTTATCCTATGAAAGGTTATCCTATCTCAGGTGTCAGTAGTATGTGATATTAGTTACACATGCAAACTTTACTGTTAGAGCACTTCTGACTTAACCAGTTCTGACTCAATACTAAATCTTGCTTATGTTCTCCTTTTAGTTATTACAAGAACTGTGTACAGTGTTTAATGTAGATTTACCATGCCGTGTGAAGTCTTCCCAATTGGGAATTATCAGCAATAAACAGACGCATACCAGCGCCATAGTGAAGCCACAGTCTAGCTCCTGTTCCTATATCTGCCAGCACTGCCTCGTCCACCTTGGAGACATTGGTGAGCCATTGGTGTGAAGGAATTGATAATGCATTCATGCTTTTCTTTGGAGTAGTCACAGAAAGAGATTATTTTCCTTTAAAAATACACACACAACTTAAATTGTCATAAGAGGAAACTACAAAATGTATTTTAAGGAACCTAGATTTTTGGAATGCTTTGGGATTGGCAAAGGATCTTGAAGGAAGTAACTTTCATATTCAGATTTAAATTTTATTCAGACTTTATGCAGATGTAGGCAAATAATAAACCAGCAAAAATGTAACCAAAGCTAAATTTTTCAGAGTGGTACCATAATATTTTCTAAAGTCTGTACTCCTTTGGAATTGTGGGGTTTATAAAAATTAGTCATTCTGAAGCTTAGATTGCCTTTTTTTCCCTTCCTACCAGTGCATTAAAAGCTCATTTTTAATTGTTTCCTCTTTGCAGTTAGATTTGTATTTCCATTTTATATATTTTATCTGGGAATGTTATATAACTTATTTATTCTTGTTCATTCCTTTAAGGTGACCTAAAAGGGTTGTAAAACAAATTAACTATAGGATTATATTTTGGCCGTCCTCAAATAACAAGGAATGGAGAGCATTACTGCTTTAAGTTCAAAGATTTTAGATTTCTTGATGTCATAAATCATTGACTTCATGAGAGGTCACATGAAAGTAAGCACTAAAATTTCTATAGGGAGATTCAGTGAGTAGTATATTTAGATTGGTTTTGCTTTCAGTGTATTCTTTGCACACAAATAATACTGCAATAGGTATGAGGTATTTTTCTTTTTCAAGAAGATTTATTTATTTATTTTTGGCTGCATTGGGTCTTCGTTGCTGCATGCAGGCTTTCTCTAGTTGTGGCGAGCGGGGGCTACTCTTTGTTGTGGTGCACGGGCTTCTCATTGCGGTGGCTTCTCGTTGCAGAGCTCGGGCTCTAGGCGCGCGGGCTTCAGTAGTTGTGGCACACGGTCTCAGTAGTTGTGGCTCGCAGGCTCTAGAGCGCAGGCTCAGTAGTTGTGGTGCACAGGCTTAGTTGCTCCGTGGCATGTGGGATCTTCCTAGACCAGGGGTCGAACCCGTGTCCCCTGCATTGGCAGGTGGACTCTTAACCACTGCGCCACCAGGGAAGTCCGGTATGAAGCATTTTTCAAAGTCACTTTATAAGATATTGAAGAAATACATAAATTTCAGATCATATTGTATAGTGCTTTTTGTTTTGTTTTGTTTTTAAGTGCCATATAACTCACCCCTTCTTGTGGGCCGGCTCCAGGTCACCAGCATAGTCCATAGTGGGAGCTGGTGATGCATGACACTAGAGGACCTGAAAAAGGGGGCTAGGTAAGCTTTAAAATTGGTTACATGCTGAATGTCCCAAATAGGGAAGGCCGGATAGACACTTCACACATAATCCTATAGTTAATTTGTTTTAAAATATTTTTTCTTTAATCATCTTAATTTAATTTTAATGTGTTTATTAATTTTAAATTGTTAAACTATAGCTGTTTTGGAAATATTACCCTAATGCTTGTTTTATCTGTTTGTTTGTTTGTTTTTAAACTAAACTTTCTTTTTCCTCCTCTCAGCTCGATACAGAAACCAGACCAGCCAGGCAGAGTCCTACTATAGGCATGCAGCTCAGCTTGTCCCCTCTAATGGTGAGTGGGCCATGTCAACTTGTGGTTGATTATGACACTTTACTCTAGATATAGAAAAATGGTAAATAGTTCAAGGCTCATCTTTCAAGTGTTAAGAAACCAAAAAAAATGTTGAGTTTTGGTATTGATTATTATATTTTTCCTTTTAACTGTACATTCTCTGTAACTGGAAATAAATTTTTTAAACTAATATTATGATTGTCAGCAAAGCAATATAAATAGAATATCTCCTAATGTGATCTAAAATTGTTTCAACAACTCTGGCTTCCTTAATTACTTATAGAATAATTTTCTTTTTTTTTTAAAATATGTGCCTGATTTTTGGTGGTTTTTTTTTGCGGTACGCGGGCCTCTTACTGTTGTGGCCTCTCCCGTTGCGGAGCACAGGCTCCGGACGCGCAGGCTCAGCGGCCATGGCTCACGGGCCCAGCCGCTCCGCAGCATGTGGGACCTTCCCAGACCGGGGCACAAACCCGCGTGCCCTGCATCGGCAGGCGGACTCTCAACCACTGCGCCAGCAGGGAAGCCCCCTAATTTTCTTTTTAATACCATCATTTCCCTCCTAGAAAAATTCTCTTATTACTAAAAGATAATGCTTTTGTCCTTTGATGGCTCCCAAGATAGGCATTAGCAGTGATTTTGAATTAAATTACTGTAG
Organism: Monodon monoceros; assembly: GCF_005190385.1. Classification (NCBI taxonomy): domain Eukaryota; kingdom Metazoa; phylum Chordata; class Mammalia; order Artiodactyla; family Monodontidae; genus Monodon; species Monodon monoceros. The sequence continues at coordinate 45,396,133 of NW_021703774.1, read as the reverse complement.
ATGTTTGGTGATCTACATTCTTGTTAAGCCACATTGAAAGTCCTTTAAATTCTAAAGGAGCCGCTTGAAGGCAGGGATGGCAGTTGGACAAATTATTTCATGTTGTCTGTGGCTGCCTTCCCACTACAATGGCAGAGTTGAGTAGTTGTGATAGAGACTCTTAGATCCACAAAGCCAAAAATATTTATTGTCTAGCCCTTTCTGAAGTCTTATTTGAACTTATTGTGCTCTTCATCCTAATTATGTGACTTTTCAACCTAAATACAATATGTACCATAGCTGAAGTGTGCTGTTTTACATTATGCCATTTTTAATGAGGTAGTCATGAGATTTACTTCATAAAATAATCCCCATTGTTAATATAAAGATTTAAAAACTGACCTTCTATGTTCTGATAGCAAGACTTCATGCATTTTGGGTTGCTCTAGAATCTTAACTTTCTCCTCTAGGTCAGCCTTACAATCAGTTGGCTATCTTAGCTTCTTCCAAAGGAGACCATCTGACCACAATTTTCTACTACTGCAGAAGCATTGCTGTGAAGTTCCCTTTCCCAGCTGCCTCTACTAATCTACAAAAAGCACTTTCTAAAGCACTGGAAAGGTAGGGTTGACTTTTCCAAGAGGACTTTGTAACCTGGTAGCCTTCACCCCTCAAATTTGGGCATGTAAGAAATAATGGCCAGTTACCTATGCTTCTCTTCTCTTAGGTTTGCCTAATTTCTAAACATATACATTACAATAGTTTTGCATGTAGTCATCACTGAATTTCAACCAGTCAGCCTCTGATTTGTTCCCAGTGGAGGAGTACAGGCTGCTGAGTACTGACTCATCTGAGAGTGTTGCAGTTGAAAAGTCAGTCAGTTGCCGAATCCTCTCCTTGAGTCACAGGTGCTCAAGTAATGTGTTTTTGCAAATCGAAGTCTCCTGTAAGAGGTTTTCGCCATTTTGTTGCTTAAGATTCATGGAAGTTTTTCTTTCGTTTCAGCCGGGATGAGGTGAAAACCAAATGGGGTGTTTCTGACTTCATCAAGGCCTTTATTAAGTTCCATGGTCATGTGTACCTGAGTAAGAGCTTGGAAAAGTTGAGCCCTCTTCGAGAGAAATTGGAAGAACAGTTTAAGGTTAGATTTTTTTAAATAGAGAATTTTTTGTCTTGTCTAAATGAGGAAGCGTAAGATTTGGAGGAGGCTTACTCCCACTTTTTATGTCATTACTTAATTGCAAACTGTTGATAAAAACTAAATTTAAAGCATGTGAAATTCTTGCATACAGCATTCCTTCAGTTTAAACTGAGGTGCTGTCTATATAAAGAAATACAGCAGCAGTGTTTTCACTAAGTAGCTGAAAATATCATTTGGCAGAAAATATCATAGTGGGAAAAAACAGTTTTTCCTCCTTCCTTCTCAGACCAAGCACCTTTCTTTTCTCAGTTTTGGAAGTCCTACATTTGATGGTTTCTGTATTTAGATATGATTCTGTTACCTACTTCATAGATAGTAATCCCATTCTGCAAACCGAGCGCATTGTTCTCATTGTGCTTTGATCTATCAGAGTTTGTGGTTGATTGAAGGAATGTAATGAGAGTTTCATTCAACAGGAATATGTTGTACTAATTTGTATAAGGAGATAAAATTAAGTAACCTTTGTTCTATTTATATATATGAAAATAATTTTTTACTAGTATATTAAATTGGCAGTTTAAATGTAGTATAATTTATATAATGTTGGAGGAGTCAAAATTAAGTATTAGTATTAATTTTATTTTTAGTTCATTTATTCAACAAATATTTGGCTAGTATGTATATCAGTCACTGTTTTAGTCACTAGAATCAACAGTAAACAAGAAAGTCTCAAAGAACATTTTATATTTCTTGGTTACTTCTGAGTATCTATACACTTGGGGAATTGTCTGTAACTACTTTACAGTTTTATAAGTATTATAAAAGTTTCACATTCCAGAGATTGCTGAACTTAGACAGTTGAGATAATAAATTAGCCAAATATAGTCAGTGTGAAATAGTTTTTACAGATAGTCATTTTTAGTTGATACTTTTTATGTGTAAGAGATCATACTAAATAACTATAATAGACATAGTTTGTTTTAAAATAAGCTTCTAGAGTCCCCTTCTGTTCTTTGCTTCTCTTAGTGACCTATTTAAATTTAGCCCATGATTTATAGAGTTGGGTACATGAAAGAAACAACCAACTTTTTAAAGCCCTAGGCTGTTCAGCCTAGAAAAACAAACAAGGCTAAATAGTTTCATTATAAGTTTTCAGTTCTATGAAGGATTATTTTAAAATAACTCACCTTTGTCTTCCTGAGGTCAGAAATAAAATCTTAAAATTTAAATAAAGACTGTAGGGGGTTACTGAGGGGGGTCTCTCTTTTGAGAGATTAAGAGTCGGATTGACAGCCATCTTTCTTGGATGGTTTAGATGCAGTCCCATTAACTAGCAGGGAGTTGGACCAGATGACGTTTTGATCTTGCTTCCAGCTCTGGTTCTGTGAAAGATACACTCCCTAAATGGGGAGGAAGCGGGGACCTACCTTAGTGAGATCTTCTCTATGTAAGTTATTCTTGTATAAATGTAGTCAATTTTGTATTTGGTTCAACCTCAAATACTAATACTCTCTTCAGATATATTTCTGAATGTGAAGTTCTGGTGGGTGTATGTGGGCAGTTGCTAAAATACACTTTGAAATATCATTCCAACACTCTGAAGTTAAACATAGTATGAGGCAGATCTATTTTAAACCTCACCCAGTACTGAAATGTCAGAAGAAAGTTGTTGGAGTGAAATTTTAGCATAGTTGAGTAAGTATTTCTAAAGCCTTTATAGATAATTAGTATTATCCACATGTAAACATCAGTGTATCTGTCTAACTAGCAAGTCTTTAGCTACTAAGCAGAAACGTGTACCAACTTGAGGTTCGTTGAAGGACTTAAGGCCTGGGATTTAGGAATTGAGATACAAGGCTTTTTCTATCTGTTAAATGTGTGCTGTTTCTTAATGGTATTTAGTTCAGTATATTCCTCAACTGCTGTTGAAAGTGTCTTTGAGGAACAATAAGTCAGTTCCGGTTTGATTTTGTTCCCAGGGAACTCCTCTTGTTTACTAAAATACAATCCAAATGTTACGAAATTACAACTGAATAATTACATATTTACTTCTAAAGGTCTGGGTTATTCCTTCACTAAGTGTTTGAGTACCTACTCTCTACTGTGTACTTTTCTGAAGCTCTTAGAGATATACAGGGGAGAACAAGACAAAGTCTGTGTGTTCATGAACTTACATTATCATTTGCTAGTACTAGGCTGCACTCATATGCTTTAATGTTTCTGTGCATACACTAGAAAAATTTTTTTAAAGGGCTAGGATTTGTTCGGTAGGACATCACCTTCTAAAATAAATGCCAGTGGATTTATAGATACAAGGGATACATTGCTATAAACTATACTTACAGGAAAAAATGCTTTTTGAAAAATACAAATTAATATTCTCATGCCAATATTATGCATTTCTGTAAACGATCAGCTTGATCTATGAGGTTGGATGTAGAGATTGAAGGAGAAGTTTTGTGGGAGAACTCTGGAGAAGAGATAGCATTTCAGGACATTCGGAGTAGAGGAGAGGAAAGAAAAATGGTCGATATCTTTAGAAAAGGAGTGAGCATTCTTGACGTATATACTGGAAAGGCAGATGACAAGGAAACAGAGAGATGATAGGGAGAACAGAGTTAAAGAAAAGTAGAATTGTACTGTTTTCCAATGATAACGTGAAAGGTCTTATTAGTAGAATTATAGAACTTATTCTGGATATTTCAGATTCTTTAACTATGTAAAAAAGAAAATCTCAGAATAGGCTAAACAAAGGCAGCTTTAAATTTCTGAGATGGTAGGGTCTCTTGTCACTGCTGGTAGAACTGTAAGTAGTTTTCTGTTTCCCACCATAAGGCTAGTGACAGTGAATCGCCCACTTTCTCCAAAAATTTTCCCTGGGGAGGGAGAGTGCTTGGCTATGCTAAAGTGTAGGGCGAAGCCAGGTATTATCTCTAATAGCTATCAACTTTGTTAGGAACTTGCGTTTGAAAAATATTTTATATGGGAGTAATCTAAATTTCTGTAGATATTGAGGTAGAAGGGTGATGAAGTTAAGGCTAACTGAGAGCATGTAGGTGAATTTTTCCATATAGTGCTTATTAGCAGGTCACTGTGAACACCTAGTTATTAAGTAAAAGAAATTTGATTATGAAGACCATGCTTTTCTAATAGGGGAAAATGTAAGTGTAATAATTTGTTGAAGCACCTATAACACTTGTTAATGATTGCTTTAGTTTACCATTTACCCTGTGTTCCAGATATGTTCTTGCTGTCTCTCTCATTTATAAATAAGTTTCTTTTGGGACTTCCCTGGTGGTTAAGAATCCGCCTTCCAATGCAGGGGACGTGGGTTCAACCCCTGGTTGGGGAACTAAGATCCCACAATGCCTCAGGGCAGCTAAGCGCACGTGCTGCAACTACTGAGTCTGTACATTGTGGAGCCTGCGCATCACAACTAGAAAGAAGCCTGCACACCGCGACAAAAGATCCCGCATGCTGCAACTAAGACCTGACAGGGCCAAAAATTAAATAAATAAAAAAATATTAAAAATAAATAAGTTTCTTTAAATGTGTCAAAATATGACAAATTTTTTAAGTCACCTATTATGTGCCAAGAGTTCAAAACATATTTTTTGAGTCTTTTTATTTGAAATTTTGATTTTCACTCTGTGCACCTACTTTCTAGTCATTGGCCCCAGTTTAATATTTTAGTATGTTTGCATCTCTTATAAAACAGCTTCTAATGGATTAAGATGTATAAATTTATTGATAGTCCCCTAAAATGTTTGTCTCAGATCATATTAAAAAAATATACAGGGACTTGCCTGGTGGCGCAGTGGTTAAGAGTCCACCTGCCAATGCAGGGGACACAGGTTCGAGCCCTGGTCTGGGAAGATCCCACATGCTGCAGAGCAACTAAGACCATGCACCACAACTACTGAGCCCATGTGACACAACTACTGAAGCCCTCACGCCTAGAGCCCGTGCTCCGCAACAAGAGAAGCCACCACAATGGGAAGCCCATGCACTACAATGAAGAGTAGCCCTCACTGCAACTAGAGAAAGCCCATGCGCAGCAATGAAGACCCAATACAGCCATAAATAAATAAGTAAATGTGTTTTTAAAATTATAAAATGTATAGTTTCTCATGGAAAAAAGTATTGTTTAAAAAAAAAACAGCTCAAACAGCTCTGTGGTGTCTGGGTTTAATCCTTTCAAGGCAAAAAGTCAACATGAGAAACATCAGACCATGTCAGACTCAAATTAAAATACTCATCTATAAATGTTACCTTTGTGGCTTTAAATGCAGACTGCCAGTTTAATTCTTGTGTCAAAGATGGCTTCTGTTCTTGATAATATATTCAGTATTCCCGTCTTCTTTTACAGAGGCTGCTATTCCAAAAAGCTTTCAACTCTCAGCAGTTAGTTCACGTCACTGTCATTAACCTGTTTCAACTTCATCACCTTCGTGACTTTAGCAATGAAACGGAACAGCATAGTTATAGCCAAGATGAGCAGCTGTGTTGGACACAGTTGCTGGCCCTCTTTAGTGAGTATTAAATCAGTTAACTTTCTGTGCCATCTTCTTTGGAAAGCATGATCTTAGGTATTTTCATCATTATAACAAAGCATTAGTAACATTAAAAAGTGTCCTACATTTCTTAGTATCGAATCAGGAGGCTTAAACCCTAAGTTCTGTCCTTTTATCTGCTGACACCCCCTCATCAACTGTATCTATAACATTTTTAACATAGGAAAGAAAATGCCTTTTTAGAAAGAAGCTGTAAGATATTTTAAGTATTAAGTAGGGTACAGCAGGAGGCTCATAATAATATTTTAATTCGGACTGGTACACAATTTCAAATATCTTATGCTCTCTGAACACATTTTTTCTTTCAGTGTCTTTTCTTGGCATCCTGTGCAAGTGTCCTCTCCAGAACAAGTCTCAGGAGGAATCCTACAATGCCTATCCCCTACCTGCAGTCAAGGTCTCCATGGACTGGCTGAGACTCAGACCCAGGGTCTTTCAGGAGGCAGTGGTGGATGAAAGACAGTAGTAAGTGTCTCAGAGTTTCATGTTAGCTTGTGTGCTTTGTTTGTTTGATATTCAGATATGTAGAAACTGCCTTCTAAAACAGTATTGGAATAATGGAAGACTTTGTATTTTCCACCTACTCTCTAGAAATTGAACTGAAGACTTCTTTGTATGCTTTTTATTTATTTGTTTGAATTCTTCATGTGAGGCACAATCTTAAGGATTTCTGACTCCCTGTGTGCTCCCCCTGTTCCTGGTTGCCATCCTGGGGAAAAGGCATTTTTCACATTTCAAAATGAAATAGAAATAAAACCAGTTTGTTTCTTATTCATTATAATATGCCCCAATTTTATGCTTAGGAGTTGAAGGGAAGAGATTTTTACTTCTTCCATTCTTTTCCGTACATAAGCTGTTTGTTGCCTTTTAGTAACACCCGATTTGAGTTATATTTGTTTTAAGCATAGAAGATTGGAAGTTATTTTGGCTCTCACTATTTTCTCTGTAATTTCTACTCAGAATAATTCTGACAGTTCTTAGGAACTATTCATTTTACAGTGACAAATGAAAGCTTTCAGTGTACCTTTGATTATAGGAATAAATATTTCCAGTAAGGCTTTGCAGTGAGTGGGAAGTTCCTCCCCTGCATATATTTTTTTCCCCTGCATATTTTGATGGTGGATATTAGGAGAGTCTCTGAAATATCTGCTTTGTGGCCCAGTATCTACACATTGACCAAGGTCACAACCTAGAAAATGTCCAAGCCACGTTTAAGACCCTGTGATCCCTCTTATGCATACTTCTCTTTCCTCTTTTCCCCTCAAACCTAACTTTAAGCACCTTCATTTTTGACATTGTCATGAATAGAGTTTAGCAACATAGTACAGCATACTACACATCTCCTTTCTGTGCCAATGTAGGTATTAGTAAGTCATACATATTTTTAGACATTGCTTTCTTGCACTGGGTTTTCATTTCTCGACCAGAGGTATACATTTTTCCTTCCCGTGTGTACTTTAGAACTTGTGTTTGGTTCAGTAACTTATATCAGTAATGCTGTGAAAGAAGCTTTGATATTTTTATTCAGATTTTTGTTCCTATACAGTGATCTTTTAGGCCCATTCTGTGCATTCCCATTTCTTTCTTTTTTTCTTTTTTTTTTTTTCCCTTTCTCTTTTTAATTTTATTTTGGCCAAGCCACACAGCTTACAGGATCTCAGTTCCCTGGCCAGGGACTGAACCCGGGCCATGCGCCGAGTCCTAACCACTAGACCACCAGGGAACTCCCGGTGCATTCCCATTTCTTATCGTTGCAAAGGATATTCAGCCAGAAGGAATAGTTTATTTACAAACATTTTTCCTTTTTCTTCCCTATCATTTTCTCTTCCCCATTCCTTCTCTTAGATTTGTTGGGATCTTTAGAATTATGGCCTTGCAGGTATTTCATTCTGTCTTAAATTATGTTACTACTCATTTTAGGCTAGTGTGGGGTATTTCTCTAAAACTGAAGATTTTCCTTATATGTCTGATATATCAAGGTGTAATAATCTTCATTTATATCTTTTAAATGATGAAAAAAACAATTCCTCTTTGTGAACTCAAAGTTTTATATATATTCAAATAACCTTCAGTTTCTTGCTTTTGGGCCTTTACAATTTCTAGAACTTGTTTTCCTCTGTACTTTTTTTGAGAGCATGTTATCTTAAGCTAACAAATGCATGAAATAGTGATGTATTTTTTTCCTTTGTAGAAAGCAAAGTTAGACTTAAGTAACCCACAGTGGGGTAAAGCAATATATCATTAAACCATTTCTCACACTCTTTTTCTGTAGTCTGTTTCTTGAGATCTCATAATTGTTGCATAAAGACGTTGTTCTAGCCTAACATTCTTTTTTGGGTTATTAACCTTCTTTTTCAACTGTCTCGTAATTCGTTACATCCCCAAAGACTTGTAGCAGACATTTATTCTTCAGTGTTTATTTCCTTATATATTTTTTCTATATTATTCATTTATATTTTTTTAAGCAGCATATTCCCATATTTCAAAGTGTAAAACTGTCAAATAGTTGTCAGCTTCCAGGTTTTTTCTGTGATGTGGTGATGTACATCCAATTTCTCTATCCTGGGCAACTCACCTTGGGCTTTCTTTTTTTAAAACACACTTTTCACCAACATTGGTTGTTAAATATTTCAAGAAAACCTTAATGTTACCTTCAGTAGATCGTGATTATTTTTAATATTTTAACTAAATATTACGAATGTTTTTTAATATTTTGCAAACTTTGGCAACAATTTTGTATTAGGAAACAGAGGTAAGGATATTACAGCAATGTGTGGATTTTGTTGTATCATAAAAAGGCATAGTCATCACTTTGAACAGAGAATGTGATTTGACTATGATGTAACCACACACCCCCATCACAGATTAAAAACTAGTAATGGGTTCCACAACTGATAATGTATGTGAAAACTATAAAAACATAATGTGCTATTTCTCTGGTCAAAGTTTTCTCAGTAAATATCAATGTTTAAAACTGACAAATTAATTTTGCTAATTGTTAAATTAGGAGCCTGGGAAACGATCTGCAGTAGTAGGTCTCTATCATGGAAATTTGGCCCTTTTGGTGTATCTTATCTAGACACATTTGGAAATATGTTTTAGGAAATCATACAGCCTTTAAAATGCTGAAGCAAGGGAAAAATACATAGTCACGGTCCTATAGGTAACACTTGCATGGCTTATTAGTGTTCTGGTTTTTCATGCAAAAATAAAGTCTGAACTATCTGTTTAATTTACAGCATTTGGCCTTGGCTAATTTCTCTTCTGAATAGTTTCCACCCCCATGAAGAGGATCTTTCAAGTACTAATGGTAAGGGCTACCTTAACCTTGTGTCGCTGACATTGTTCTCCATCACTAATAGTGGGCTTAACGCCAGAGAAAAACAGGGTTTTGTTCTTAAGTGTTTGACTTTAAATGTAGTAACTCAGAAGTGACTTTGAGCTCTATATTGATTAAGTGGGTGGAAATAGAGGTAATGTTCTTCCAGTTCTCTCAGCAGCTTATTCTCCTGTTTAGCTACATTTGCATAGGAGTCCAGAGAGTGTAGTACCTTCAGATTCTTTCCATCTTCCTTTCCTCCTCACTCTTAGTAGTTTTTTTTAAGGAACTAATGTGAACAACATTATTCTTTCAAAGTAATACTTGCTTATCATAGAACATTTGGGACATACAAACATAACATAAGTCACCCTTAATTCTCTCATACAGAGATACTTTCTGTACTATTCACATGATAGTGTATTTTCTTTGAGGCTTTTACTTATGTGTACATACACACAACCTGCATGTGATTGATATCAGATACAACTTTGTACCTGCTTTATAATTTAACACTACATTGTTAGCCTTTTCCTTTGTCATTTAAACATTTTGGAACATGATTTTTACAGGCTGCTTAATATTCCATCCTGTGGCTCTGCCATAATTTATTTTATCATTGTCCATTTGCTTAAAAAATTTCCCCATTATAAATAATCCTGCACTGAACAATCCGTAGTTGACTCCTTTCTGATTATTTTTCTTCCATTACATCAGTGCCCCTCAAGCATCATATTTGCAAATGAATCACCTGGGATCTTGTTAAAATGCAGTTTATGACTCAGTAGGTTTAGGATAATGCCCAAGATTCTGTATTTCTTACAAGCTCCCAAGTGTTGTCAGTGTTGGTATTCAATACTTTGAGTTAACAAGGAGATAACCTAAACATTGTGATTAATGGATCCGAGGCTTTGAATCTTTAAGGCTCCTAGGGGGAAAAGAAGTACATTGTACCCATCCTCCTCAGCAATGAGTAGTAGGTGAGTATTAGGACAATGTCTAGGGCCCAAAGGAACATGCAGGGGTTTGACAGGCAAGTTATTCTATCAAGATTACTATAAAGAAGAGCAGAGAACTATGAGCATTATAGTTTCTTTCTGTCTAAAAAATACTCTTTTTTTTTTTAATTTAAGAAGTAATATCCTGCTGAATGACAATATTTTAATTAAGATATTTACAAATCTTGTTTTCTGCCCTTCTGTAGCTACACCACTTCCAGAGGAGTTCGAGTTACAAGGATTCTTGGCTTTGAGACCTTCTTTCAGGTAGATGGCTTTTATCACTGTTTACCTAGCATATTAAAAAGCTTCCTAATCAACCTAATCAAGTCCATTCTACTCTGCTTCAGCAATTATATTTTTAAAGTACAGGCTTGATGATGTCCCATTACTAATACAAAAACTTCAATTTACCCATCCCCAGTTGTTATAATATCTTTTTAAGCTTAATGTCCAAATGCTTAGTTTTTCAGTCATATTTCCTGCCACTTTCACCTTCCTCCCCTCCAGTACTTACACATATCATACATACACTATGTCCTGTACTTGAATAGCTCTGTATATTTATTCCTCCAAAACTTTGTTCATGCTATGCCTAGAACATTCCCACTTCCTCGTTTGCCCTTCCCTTACCAACCTGTTAACACTTAACCATACCTGTTCAAGGTCCAGCTCAGGTATCACTTAACTCTGTGAAACCTTTTCAGAGCTTATCGGAAGAAACTAACCCTTCTTTATTATGCTTCTCTTATTCTTTGTTTAGCTTTTATTTCTTCAGATTAAATCATAATTATTTGTTCCTTAAGGTAGGGACTATTTCTCATTTATCTTTGTATCCTTAGTATCTGACCTACTGCCTAGCAATTCTTAGATGCTGCTGCTTTTTTTTTTTTTTTTTTTTAAAGATAGCTTAATGAGAAATCTGAAAAATCCTTATTTTTTAGGTTGACTTACCTTTCTAACGTCAGTTAGTTCTTTGCTCTATGTACTTTATGATATGTATACATTTTTTCTGATTTAGATTGGGCCACCTTAAAGTGTATAGATTACTACTATTTGTTAGAATAGGCATTTCAGAGACCCTTAGCATTGCCATGGTCATTTGAAGTAAGTTACTTATAATGCAAGGTTAGTGTTAATGAAAACTTTATTCTTAGGATAAAAGAATCTTTCCCAATAGAAGATGGTGATTTATTTGAGCTCCTCTGTGAGAAAGTGAAATATAAGTAAAAATATCACATTAATATAGTGAATTTTGCATATTGTCTTTTCTACTTTGCTTCATTGTATTTACAGTCTTTGGGAGTGTAAATAAATTCAAGCAAATGCAGTTGCTTACATTAAATAGCTGACCTGTATGGAAAAATCTGAAGCCATTGCAGTTCATTAGGTTTAATTTTCTATAATTTGCTTATATCAATTTTAGGAACTTGGATTTTTCCAAAGGCCACCAGGGTATTACAGGAGACAAAGAGGGTCAGCAAAGACAAATACGACAGCAGCGCTTGATCTCTATAGGCAAATGGATCGCAGATAATCAGCCAAGGTATTCCTCATCAGATACACACGCAGCCCCCACATGAGTTTTAGACTTGGTATAATGCTATTGATTGTAAACTCTTAAGTCAAAATGTTGGTAACACAGCATCAAACTATGACCCTAGTGATCATACGTATCTCTTTATTTAACCTCTGTTCTCTCATTACACTGCCTATTTTAGAGGAGTTTGCCTTGTCGCCACTGTTTATCATGAGCTTTTTCTCCAATTTATAAACATCTATATAAATCTAACTAAATTGTATGTTCACAGTTATGGTGATTTGTATTGACAGGGGCATGGTGGTCAGTTTCAGTCAAGACAGACCAGGATGGTGCTAGTTAAATATAAAGCAGGTATGGTAGTTGGTGTAATAGACAGGGCATAGGTTTTAGAGTCAGATAGATTTGAATTCAGTGTCTAGTTCTGCCACTTCCCCAAGTGTGTGTCCTTAGGATCACTGTGGTTGATTATAACCTTTCCAAAGTCAGTAACTGTTTCATATTCATTTTTGTATTCAGGTTCATATTATACTGTAAGCCACTCACATGGTTGCATATTTGAATAAACATAATACCTCTGAGCTTCAGTTTTCACACCTATAAAACAGGAATTATAGCTACTTCAAGGGCCTAGTCTAGTGTCTTGTGCTTAAAACATGCTGAGTAAATGTAGCTGTACTTATTAGAGAACATTAAAAGGGCATGGGAATGTGTGGTGGTGATGTTCAGTGGGATAATGAGAATCTGAGTTTACATAACTGCTTTTTATGTTACCTGAATCCACACCGTTATACCCTGCTGCTTCCCACATTTTAAGGCTGTGGGACCCATACACAGTTCAGTTGTTATTGTCTTTTAGATTTGTGTTTTTCATATATGGATTTATTTTTACTTTTTTAGGCTGATTCAGTGTGAAAATGAGGTAGGGAAATTGTTGTTTATCACAGAAATCCCAGAGTTAATACTGGAAGACCCCAGTGAAGCCAAAGAGAACCTCATTCTGCAAGAAACAACCATCATAGAGTCACTGGCTGTGGATGGGAACCCAGGACTGAAATCAGTGCTGTCTACAGGCCGAAATCTAAGCAACAACTGTGACACAGGAGAGAAACCAGTGGTCACCTTCAAAGAGAACATTAAGCCACGAGAAGTGAACAGAGACCAAGGAAGAAGTTTTCCTCCCAAAGAGGTGAGAAGGGACTATAGCAAAGGAATAACTGTAACTAAGAATGATGGAAAGAAGGACAACAACAAGAGGAAAACAGAAACCAAGAAATGCACCTTAGAAAAGTTACAGGAAACAGGAAAGCAGAATGTGGCAGTGCAGGTAAGCTGTATTTGAACTATAAAGCAGGTAGAGGAAGACTCACACAAAAGGCAAGATTTTTCATTTTGTTCCTAAAGCCTTGAGAATTGACTATTCTGGAAGCTTCAATGCATTCTTAGAAGGCTGCATAGTAAGGTCATGTAAAGAACTATGGTAGATGGGTACTCCACCAACTCTCAGGAATTGTAATGTGAGTGAAAAAAATCTCAACCTGATTTTTGTCAGTTCTCTCCAGTTTAAGTAACCAGTTGCAGAGCTATCAATTTCACAAAGAATTACATTTTCTTTGGAAGGTATAATTGTGATTTATTAATGCTATAGTGGAAAATTTGGGGTCTTTTATAGATCCCATAGAACCAAGTATATTAAGGCTTACACGGTGGTTTTTTGTTTTTTGTTTTTCAGATTCACTATACAAAATAAAATATATTCTTGGGGAAAGATGAGGCTATTTTCCTTGACATTTATACCGGCCCCAGCTAGTAGCATTATATAACCTCAGTGTTATCCGTAAAGCAAGAACCCAAGTCTCTTGCTGGGAAAGGATAAACACTGCTCAGTTATTTGTGACTTTTGTTTTAAAAACACACACACACACACACACACACACACACACACACACACACACACACCTCTTTCCAGGGAGATACAGATGATTTCATATAAACAAAAGGGTCTTTACTCTGTGCTGGTTTTATTAACACCGCTAATGTTTGTAGCCATTTGATTATTAACACATTTTGGCAAATGTATTTATTTACAGTAGGCGTGAGGAATCTTACAGTTTTGAAGTCTGCTTACAAATAAACATTACCTGCAGTGCATTTCCCTTACAGTTTTTTTGCAGGGAAAGGGAGAAATAAGAACATAGTAGTTCTGTTTTAAGGTTAATAATAGGGGAAGAAACAGAGAAAAACATGGTAGAAATTGAGGAAAGGCACAGAGAAAGTGAGAGGTGTTGGGGAAAGGCAAGGAAGAAAACAAAAGAATTATAAGGCCGCAGGACCAGTGTTTTAGGGATAAAGAGTTCAGCATTTCCGGTCTGCTCCGGCTCTGTCCTCTGAAACTGCCTCCCCAAAAGGTCCAGACGGAAAATAAAATCTCTTTTCTGGTGCCATCCTTTTTAAATCTGACTATTGATGATTAAAGAAAACCTGACAGTAGTCAATGTATCACCGCCCTCTGTACCTCATCCTGAGTTTTATATAAATGCTACCTATTTTTACTCACTTTACTCATCTTTACATTACTTGAGTAGTGCATATGGCATCTACTTCTCTCCAGCTCCGTGTGTAGGATCTCAGGCCTGTTTCTTACTGCTGAAAGTATCCTTATTTATTCTGGGGGTGGTAGGGTTGCAGGGTAGAGGGTGGATGCCTGACTGATACCCTTAAAGCTGCCCAGATGAAGTTAAACTGAGGGCCAAAAGTGTCTCATCTGTGGATTAGTGGTCATTATTCATTCATAATTCATGTACATTAAGAGAATACAGGGCCATGGGGCCCATAACAGTGGCTTAAGATCATAGGCAGCTTTTTAAACCTGTTGGCATCAGGTGTCTCATTTGTAAAACAAATGAATTCTCAGGTCTTTTCTGTATTTCGTACTTTTATGATATTGTGAAAGCAAAATAATTAGACAAGTAAAACTAAGCCCTTACAACTTTCTTTGGCAATTAAATAATTTGACTTTCCCATTTTTAATTTAGGTGAAGTGAAATAACTGCAGCATATACTTTTTGGGGGGGGGGACATAGTAGGATTTTAAATACTTTCTGAGAGTAGGTGCTTCTTTCTGACATGTTTGAGTTTCAGATTATTATAGATAGTTTTGCTTCTGGTTGGTCATAGGTAAAATCCCAGACAGAATTAAGAAGGACTCCAGTGTCTGAAGCCAGGAAAACACCTGTAACTCAAGCTCCAAGTCAAGCAAGTAACTCCCAGTTCATCCCCATTCATCACCCTGGAGCCTTTCCTCCTCTTCCCAGCCGGCCAGGTAAAAATATATGTTTTGTAGTTTCTTCTGCTGAATTCCATCTGTGTAGGAGTTTCTATTAACCCACTGAGAAATTTTAGACTCTGAGTGACATTACTAAACCATAATGTTAAAAGGTATAAGGGAGTTAGTTCTCTTTTCCCTAATGTTTATGAAATTGTTTTTTGAGCTATTTCTCTGTAGTTTATGTACAAGTGTATGCTTGTTATTATGAAGGAATTCCTGTCACTAACCATGACATCTAAGAAACTGCCTTTAGGATTCTCCAGTTACCTCCGTGGATAGAAGTAGCAGCCAATAGTCTATATTTAATTCTTGAAATCAGGTTAAAGATTGACGCTGGATCAGTCTTACTTGACGGTTGATCCCTGTCTTTTATAATTTATTAGAAGATCTCTTCTCCACCCCAGCCCAAAATGACTATACTATTTTTTGTCTTTCTTTTGCTAAGTTTCCTTAGAACTAAAGCTATGTTCTTCTGTTTTGAAGGGTTCCCGCCCCCAACCTATGTTATCCCCCCTCCTGTGGCATTTTCTATGGGCTCAGGTTACACCTTCCCAGCTGGTGTTTCTGTCCCGGGAACCTTTCTTCAGCCTACAGCTCACTCTCCAGCAGGAAACCAGGTGCAAGCTGGGAAACAGTCCCACATTCCTTACAGCCAGCAACGGCCCTCTGGACCAGGGCCGATGAACCAGGGACCTCAACAACCACAGCCACCTTCCCAGCAACCCCTTACATCTTTACCAGCTCAGCCAACAGCACAGTCTACAAGCCAGTTGCAGGTTCAGGCTCTAGCTCAGCAGCAACAATCCCCTACAAAAGCTGTGCCGGCTTTGGGGAAAAGCCCTCCTCACCACTCTGGATTCCAGCAGGTAATTTACAGTTGTGTGTACTGTCCAGCTGAAGTGAGGGGAGGGGAAGGTTGAAATTATTCTGTGTTTGGTTAATTAAAAATACTAGTTAGGCATTCAGCTACTTCTTGCTCAGACTTGTAATGATTATGGGAACACATAAGTCTCTTTGCTGTTTAGGAAAGCTCAGGTGTTCTCCCTTTTACTTTTGTAAAGGACAATAGATCGTAACTACCATTCTTTGCTGCTACTACTTATGAGCTTTATAGAAAAGGATTTTCTGTAAACAATTTCCTCTATTTGAACCTAAACTACAGAAGGGAAATAGTATCGTAATCTTGATGAGGTGTTAATGATACCAGTCTTAAATAATTTGTCATCCCACAGCACTTGAAGCAGAAGGAGAAAGGTGTGCGCGCCCACCCACACTCACACCCTCATTTGTTAAACCTCTTAAATAATGGAACTGAAAGAGAACATGAGTTCAGTGCCCTTAATCTGTTCCCAGAAAGCTCTGTGTATTGAAAAACTTAAAGAGTAAACAAAACTGCATTGTCTAGAGTTTTGTTGGTGGTAAAATCTCTCAGATTCATTCTGTGATTCCTGAGTACTGAGTGTAAGTAACATTGCATTTTATCCTCATCTTGGTGACAGGCATCTCTTTTTTAGTATCAACAGGCAGATGCCTCCAAACAGCTGTGGAATCCCCCTCAGGTTCAAGGCCCATTAGGGAAAATCATGCCTGTGAAACAGCCCTACTACCTTCAAACCCAAGACCCCATAAAACTGTTTGAGCCGTCACTGCAACCTCCTGTAATGCAGCAGCAGCCTCTAGAGAAAAAAATGAAGCCTTTTCCCATGGAGCCATATAACCATAATTCCTCAGAAGTCAAGATCCCAGAATTCTACTGGGATTCTTCCTACAGCATGGCTGATAGCAGAGCTGTAATGGCACAGCAAGCCAACATGGACCGCAGGGGCAAACGGTCACCGGGAGTCTTCCGTCCAGAGCAGGATCCTGTGCCCAGGATGCCATTTGAGGTGTGTGTCCTTTCCTATCACCAGGCACTTCAGAGTTAGGTCTGGGGATGCATGTCCTTTAAATTTCTCAAGTAGATGTTTATAAAGGTCACTCTGCTTCATTAGTGCTGCAGAATGCTGCTGAGTAAAT
Source organism: Monodon monoceros (assembly GCF_005190385.1). Classification (NCBI taxonomy): domain Eukaryota; kingdom Metazoa; phylum Chordata; class Mammalia; order Artiodactyla; family Monodontidae; genus Monodon; species Monodon monoceros. Next base: position 45,379,238 of record NW_021703774.1, on the reverse strand, counting down.
GGGTGCAGCTTTTGGTCTCCTCTTTACAATTGCATAGTATGCTTGATTTGGGGGAGCTGAAGAATTCTGTTCCTGATTTTGACCTGTAATGGTCTGGCAGAGAAATCATGTGCAGAAATCTCTAACACAGCATGTTAGAGAATTCTGAGACAAAGCTCCTCTCAGTTGGGCTGAATCATCTAAGTTTAAAAATAGGTTTATTGCGTATTTAAACAAATTGTTTTCTGAGAGGAACAAAGCCAGTTATCTTTGATGGTGGAGTTCCCTGTACTCGTGCTTTTTATTCATGAGAAACGGTTATGTTTTTGTAACTTTTAAAAAAGCTGTTTCTCTGTTTGTTAGCACAAGATAGGCTAATCACTTTGCTCCGTTGCATTGTTTTACTCACTTCCCACATTAACCTTTTATGTTCTGCTCTGTCGCCACTTTTGCTTCTTTCTGTTGTTTCGATCTTTCTCTACCATTGTTCTTGTGTCACTTTGCTTTGGTGTTTCAGAGCCTTTTCCTCTTTGCATAACACTGTCTCACTATTCATTACTTCTTCCTCCTTGACTTTAGTTGCCTTCATCCCCCCTAATCATACCACTACTCCTTTGTGCTTTTGTCATCCCTTATTGCATCTCACTGTGATCCTTTCTGTCACTAGGACCCCAAGGGCTCCCCTCTACTTCCTCCGGACCTGTTAAAGAGTCTGGCTGCCTTGGAGGAAGAGGAAGAGCTGATTTTTTCTAACCCTCCTGATCTTTACCCAGCTCTGCTGGGGCCTCTCGCCTCTCTTCCTGGACGAAGCCTCTTTGTATGTATTTTACATAATTCTTCTTGCTCTAACCTCAACTTCTTTTCTGAGATTTTGTAGTACTTGGAATAGGTGGTTTCTTCTTTCTAGGGCTTTCCTTTTTTATAGAATTTCAAAACTTATTTCCTGATTGCCCAAACTAACCTTCAAATGGTAGTAGAACATAGCAAAACATGTCTGATTCCATAGTTTCCCCAAATCTTATAGTTATAGCTTTGTTACATGTTATCCAGAAAGCATCCTGCAGGGCTGGTCACACACAGAATGTGATGCTGGCCAGTTAACTTACTTTTCAGGTATCATTTCCACCTGGACCCAGGAATTTTAGGTGTCATTTAATCTTGTTTAGGAGCAGTGAGATTTTTCCTCATGTATTCAAAATATGAAATGAAATAATGTTCTAGATGTTTTACTGAATAAAAAAATTCTAGATTGATTTTACCGAACAGTATGTGGTTCTTTTCTGTTTGGTTAACTAAGAGCCCTGATCTAAATTCAGAGCCAGATTCATAAACAGAATGAGTGAAAATGAAAAGGCCTCTATTTATAAACATAGTTGGAGTACCATAAATGAGTGAACACAGTGATAAATAACTAGAATGACATAAAATAAAGTCTAAGAATTGATTAGTGGTATCTTTTAAAAATAACCTTCTGTAACCCAGTGTGCATTTCAAAGAATGCCATTGTTTAGATGTTTTACTAAGGTGGGGGGACTGTAAGAAAGATGTGTGCTATGAGGTCTTTCCCCCACTCCCTTCATGCCATCTTAATAAAACATAAAACAATTCTTGAGTTCCACTTTCTCGCTGTTTCTTTCCCATAAACGCGGGGTAAGAAGACATTCGTAAGATTAAAGTGCATTGATTTTAGTACTAGGAGAACTGAAAGCTGCTTAATGGCTCTTGTGACACACTGCCATCCCTGGCACTTGACGTTCCCTTAAGAATTTTCCTGAGTGAGCGGCCACAGAGACCTCTCACTTCCCCCCACTAAAATTAACAGAAATAAAAGATCCCCTAGACACTTGAACAGTCGTAGTGCAATGGCAGTGCCTAGAGGTTGTTGAATGTCCAGATACTAAACTGTTGCCTCTATGTGTTTGCCTTTCTTGCTGCTTTTTTTTTGCTGGGGTGGCTTGAGGGACAGGCAGGGGAGCACGTCTCTGTACACCAGTTTCCTAATCTCTTAGTTCCTGTTGTGCTTGCCCCTTCCGTCGGAAATGAAGCTGATGGTGGAACAAGCAGAGGGGGGCCTTTTAGTGGATTTTTTTTCATGTTTAAAAAAACCTTACGGTAGCCCTTCTTATATTTAACATCGTTAATGATGTGTGTGAAAGTGCCTTGCATGTAGCAGGTGTTTAATAAATGCTTTGTTGACCAACAGTTCAGTGACAATGAGCATCAGAGATTCAGCTTTTTTTTCCCTAATAACTTTCTTAGGGCCAATAAATGTAAGCTTGACTTCAGCAACTATTTTAATATATACCACAAATAGAGTTGTTAGGAACCATGCTAACAAAACCAGTTGTCAAATGGATTTAAAGGCTTTTTAAAAGTCATGAATGTCAGTGTTTTAAAAATTTAGGGAGAAAACAGTGCCAGATCAGTTCCCCTTCTTGTTTTGAGAGTATTTCAAATGCAACTGTTGACAAAGGGATTCCTGAGGTTCTTGCCTAGTGAACACTCCAAACTGCCAGTTTCCAGGGTCCCTGCCAGGATCTCTGCGCTAGATTAGAGGTGCTGATCAGGAGGGCTCTGTCTCTCCTGTGACAACTGGCACTTATCTGGTGTCATGGTATTCACGGATTTGAATTTATATCTTCTAAGCTTTAAATTGTACAAGATAGGTGAGTACAAGTATGCTTAAATTGTGGTCTTTTGGTTGCATGGTATCTTAAAATTAATATTAAGAAAATGGAAGGCATAATTTAACTACCTTTTTTTCCGGGACTGTGAAGAAATCCTTATTGGAGAAGCCCTCAGAGCTCATGTCACATTCATCCTCTTTCCTGTCGCTCACCGGATTCTCTCTCAATCAGGTGCGTAAACAGTGAAGCATCCTGCTTTGTGCTTTTATTGTGGGCTAGTATTTTCTTTCCCGTTCTATTTCAATATGTCTGTTTTTCTCTTTCCTTTCTCTTCCATATATTGGTGTTTTCCAGGTATTTGATTTTATTCCCCACCCCCCTTTGATTAGAGTACACTAGAGACTTGTATAAGTTTGAATTGTTTAACTTCTCCTTAATGTTAAAGTCTCTGGGGCTCTGTTGTTCAGCAAGTAAATTATTCATACTTTCTAACCCAGGTGGTTTACATAGAGCAAAATAAAGGGTGAGGGAAAATAAAAGGCAAATGAATTAAACGGGAAAACTGAAAGAAACAGAAGTAAGCCTTCAAAAGTTTGTCTTGCAAAGAAAGGCTTAAGATAAGCATCCATGAGCATGAACACTGCATTTTCTTAAATCTCTTTCTTTGGCGTGAGTTTGTTAACTTGGTGGTCATTGTCTTTCAGGAAAGATACCCAAATAACAGTGTGTTCAATGAGGTATATGGGAAAAACCTGACAACCAGCTCTAAAGCAGAACTTAATCCCTCAATGGCCCCCCAGGAAACATCATTGTACTCCCTTTTTGAAGGGACTCCATGGTCTCCATCACTTCCTGCCAGTTCAGGTATTAACTAGTCTTTAAATTATAGACCTTGCATTTCCCGTACACTCAAGTTGATTAAGAGATAGTATGATTGTGTCTTGGTGGTTTTTGTTTGTATTTTGTTGTTGTTTGTTTGTTTTTAAAGTAACTTCGGAAGGAAAATAGGAAAAAAAGCCTGATGCACTGGTTCATATGATAAATGACACTAAAAAGCTGTTTTACATCCTCAGTAATGAGCAGAGTTGTAAGGGAGAAAAATACGAGTTTTATCTTAAGGTTTGCAGCTGTTTTTTAGTTTTATTTGTAGATATTCGTTCTTTGCAGGAAAAGTTGCACTTTTAAAAATACAGAGTTAATAGTAATTTTTAAGGTGAGGCAATTCTGTTCTGATAGAGAAGAGCGGTTATACTTATCTGAAAGAGGCACACCAAAAGAATGCATTTATTTGACAAAACTGCGTACTGTTTTAGTTGTGAGGCAAGGAATGTGCCTTAGGCACGCACAGCAGGACAGACGAGTGCATTTGGCAGGATCCCTTTTGGGGCCTTTATTTGCCTCTCCTGAAACCCTGTGATTATTGTTAACAGAATTTAAGTGATCAGACCTACAGGAAACTTTCATTCTTGGCATGTTTGTGAAACATCTTTGTTCAGTGTCCTGCGTTGCTATTATTTCATAGATCATTCAACACCAGCCAGCCAGTCTCCTCATTCCTCCAACCCAAGCAGCCTGCCAAGCTCGCCTCCGACACACAACCACAATTCTGTCCCATTCTCCAATTTTGGACCCATTGGGACTCCAGATAACAGGGATAGGAGAACGGCAGATCGGTGGAAAACTGATAAGCCAGGTGAGATCCAGACTTCATTGCTTAGCAAAAGTGAAAGAACTTACTCTACCCTTCCCTAGCTTTTGGCATTTGGCAGTGATAGAACAACGTCTTGAATTATTCTTATCTCTTCATTCCTAGCCATGGGTGGGTTTGGCATTGATTATCTCTCAGCAACATCATCCTCTGAGAGCAGTTGGCATCAGGCCAGCACTTCAAGTGGCTCCTGGACAGGCCATGGCCCATCCATGGAGGATTCTTCTGCTGTCCTCATGGAAAGCCTAAAGGTGAGTGGATCAGGAACAAGAACCGCAAGAGATGTCTCTGCTTTCATTCACATAAATGGCTAATCTTATTCCTAAGGCCCTTAGGATTGATTCATAGCACATATCTAGCAAAGTCCTAGAAGCATGGTCTGCCTTATAAGATTCTTGAATAGGACTTTTTTTTTTTAATTTGTGAATTCACTAGTGATAAAGCAGTATTCTCAGGGGGACAGACATGAAGGTTTTAGTTGGATTCTAAGATTAAGAAAATTCGGACTCACCTTGGAATATTTCATTTAAGCCTTTTCTAAACAAGTCAAAGAAGGGCATCTAATTTCAAAAATGTTTTGTTTGCCTGAAACCTTTCTGGTAAATGCTCTGGTCTCACATGGAGCTGAGTTTTAGCAAAAAGACTTTATATAAAACATACTTTCACCTTTTCTGGTTTAAAATGATCTTAATGGGAACTAACCTGTCTTGAAGACCTGGTCTTACAACAACTTAGTTTCTAATAGCTGGGGTTTTTTAGGGTTTGGGAATCTTGGGGCATACATGCCTTTATGTTTGGCTGGGATTGAAAAACAAATCCCTTAAAAGACAACCAGGCATTTGACCTCTGCTGACAAGCTCTGGGCTGTTTTTCAGTCTATCTGGTCCAGTTCCATGATGCATCCTGGACCTTCCGCTTTGGAGCAGCTGTTAATGCAGCAGAAGCAGAAACAGCAGCGGGGACAAGGCACCATGAACCCTCCACACTGAGGCCAGAGTGGCAACCCTGGGAATGAAGGCTCCATAAACCATGGCATGTTGGGTTTGCAGGACTGGCCCACACAGTCCCCTGCAGGTGGCAGCCCTCTTTTCTGTTTCTCGCTGTTGAGAGGGTGTAAGTGTTCCACCAGCCCGCTGAGTGTGCACGAAATGTCTGCAGTGCAGCAAAAAGAAAAAACCATCAGGAACTCTCCGTCCCCCCGGGGCCTTCCGGAGGGAGAGAGGAACTGCTGTTTGTCTCACTCAGTTACCTGATATCACCGCCTTTCACCTTCTCCATCGTGCATGTCCCCAGCCACATGGGAAGTGAAAGCTGAGAAGGGAAGGCAGATGGGAGAAGCCAATGGGAACGTCTCAGTCCTTTTTTTCCTCTTTGGGGAGTAAAATAGGAATCCATTAATGATTGCTTTGCTGACTGAGAATGTAGTTGAAATTATTCCTGAACATCTTTTATTATTGTTATTACTCTCAGTAGTAAGATATCACATTGAATTCTTCCATACACGGATGTGCTTCTTCTAGACAGTGTGTAGCAAAGAAAGCCCCGTGCACTGCTCCTGTGAGAGGTTGGTGGTGACAGGATGGGGAAACTGACCTCTTCAGCCAGTGGAAATGTTCCATAAGGGAGAGGACAAGGCCTCAACTTTCACTCAGAAGGTTCTGGTGGGCCCTCCTCTGGCCTGGAGACTCCAGCAGGAAATGCCCTTCACTCTGTAGGTGCTTGAGCCCCAATCGAGGATGCAGCGTGGGTGGTGGTGCTGGGCTGGACTTGCAGACAAACTGCTGTAGGATTTTAAATTAACGTTTTTGATTCCTGTACATTTTACGGTAGCAAAGCAGGCAGTCCCACAGAAGGCAGGCTAGTCCATTCATGGCCTGACGCATTTTAATAGGTAGAAGCTTTCAGTGTGGTTATTTTTTGTTTGGTTGGTTTTTGTGCCCCCATCCTACTTACCACCCACCTCCTCCTGTCCCTACCTCCACCCCTTTTCTACCCTGTGCTGTGTGCTAGTAATCATTATTATTCCTAACATGCACAACATCTCGCCAAGAAGCAACAGCATGGGGTCCAGCAGCTGGGGCCCAAAAGACAGTCTGGAGAAGAAGGAAGCAGCAGCAGCGGCGTCTGCATAGCCCACCGAGGGGCCAGGCCCCTGCCCGGCTGCAGTCTCCCAGCCTCCACTTTCAGAGTGAAATTCAAGGCAACGCAGACACGTGTGCGTCACGCAGAGAAGAAAACACAAGGAAGTCCATTCTGGAAAAGGCGAAAGGAAGGAAAATAAACTTTTATTTGATATTTATTAGAAGGAAAGAGGACTGAAAATTTTCTTGTGTAGAAACAGAAGGACAGCATTACTGATAGTCATTTCCTGGAAAAGTAATATTTTAAGGGGAAATTATGGAAACAATCTAAATGTCCAATTGCTGTGCTAGTGGTAGGGTTTATTTTCTGGGAGAGCTCTCCTTTGTGTGTGTGTGTGTGTGTGTGTGTGAGTGTGTGTGTGTGCACGCACATGCCCGACTGCCCCCCCAGAGGGGAGGGGTGATGCGTGTGAGTGTGTGGAGCTAGCGTGGGACTTAAGAGCTGGAAAACAGCTGCAGAGCAAAGCACATCCAGGAGCCCCGGTCGTCACTGGAGTCTGGGCAACCCCAGCAATGAAAAGGGGTGAGATTCATGCTCATTGCTCTTCCGAGACAGTGGTTGGAGTCCTGTATGCTTACGTTATTGCTCTTTTAGTTTGACATGGTATTTGGGGTTTTTTTTGTTTTATTTTTTTGAAAGGTCCCAAAGGGTGAAGTCCCCCACCCAGTGGCAATATGAAACCTTTTGTGCTTCTCTCCAGCCCCTTCCCTGTGTCCACCTTTCTCCCTTTCCCTCTGTCCCAAGCCTCCTTCCCTGCTGCCTTTACCCACCCTGTGTGTTTGAGCTCTGCATTCAGGCAGCTGCAACATTCCAGTGTTTGAACTGTCACGGATTCTTGCGCCCTTGACAAGCTCACCAGGTTTACCGTCTCGGTCCCACGTAGTGCCCACGTCCCATCTACAGCCCCATTTCTGCATGAGAATTTGGTGTTTGGAATGTTTTCTGACTCTTGGGGCGGGGTTCCTCGCCTTATCATCCTCAGTGTGGAGTAATGAGGAGGGAGAGGAGAATCTACATCAGAAACTGGTTTTGTGTAGTAAACTTTCTTTTGTGTTTATTTTTTTGTTTTTGTTTTTTGTTTTGGTCTGTCTGTGCAAGACCTGCAGCTGCTGAATTCAGCTTTGCCTTTAATTAAACCATGTTCTCTCCAACCAGATCTGTGTATAGATTGTTTCTTTTTTATCCTAAAAGAAAATCCAACTTAAAAAACAAAAACTTAAACTACTTACAAGTCATCTAGGGGAAAGCAAAGAAGGTCAAAAATCAAATATGCTTCAGGGTTATTTTTGCTTTTAGTAATGTTCCTAACCAATATGCAGGATTATGGAAACGGATGGGTAGAAAGAAACTGTCAATTCTTTTAACAGCTGAGCATTTTTATCCTTATTTGTCACCCTTAATAAAGCAACTCAGAGATAGTTTATCCTTTTGGCCCAGTAAACTCACTGAGTGTGATGAGCCACAGCAGTAATTGGTGCTCTTTGCTTTGGTGTTGTCTTTCTTCAGGTTGTGTCTCATATTTCCAGTGGTAGCCTGCTGGGCCTTTGCATGTGCCAGAAGCCAGCACCACAGCTCACCGGTGTGTGTGTGCATGCCCAGCAGCTGCCCTTTCACCTTGATGTTGATTCAGTCTACACTTCAGTTCCTAACTGTGCTTTTCACACACACCTACACACTTGAAAAATTGTTAACAAAGCCACATGTATTCTACAAAAGGAAGTGGGGGGATTAAGGCCAGGTCTTTAGTATTTATGGAAAACTCTCACCCAAGTTAACCCTGAAAAACTGGGCCATTTGGTTAAATGATAACCAGAATAAACCGATAGCATTCTATCATGTATATTACTAGAATACTTATTATAAAATGTCACCTAGTAGGGTAGTACTAACCAGCTGGCTTCCTGAACACAGCTGCTTTTCATTTCTTATTTATTAGTGGCACACATTCATTATTGAACTCTTAAGAAATGTTCCTCCCTGAGAACACACGAAGGGATGTAGTTCTAGTATTTTAATTTTCTGTGGAATTAAAAGCTGTATTTCAGGGGTACATAACTCAGTCTAGGTTCTGTTTAAGCAACAAGACTGTTAACCCCCCAAAATGTTAATTTTGTGTGTGTGTCTGTGCGCGCGCCTTCTGAATTACCTGTAAAGTAACCTGAGGCCCCAGGAGTCTGTGATAGTAACGGTGCAGGAATGGGGGTAATTACACTTAGGTCTTGGGCCTGCACTCTGGGTATCTTGTTTTTGTAAGTTTTTTATTGAGGCATCACACACACACAGAGAGGTGTACCAATAGTGAGTATACAACTCGGTGAATTTTCACGAACTGAACATATCTGGGTAGCCAGCACTCAGAGCAAGAAACAGACTATCAGCACCCTGGAAGACCCCCTCATGCCCATCCAGGCTCTTCCAACCACCACCCCCTCGCCACCTCCAAGGTAATCGTCATCTTAAGTTCCACATCACTGTCTAATAGGTTAAATTTTAACAGGGAAAAGTAGATGAATTAATACTTCCAAACAGCGATGTCTGTACAGTGTACTGCAGAGGCGTGCTAAATGTTGCAAATGATAGTACCGCCTTTTCTTCAACTTTGCAGGTTGTGAAACACCCTAGACTCCTCTAGGAGTGCTTTCCAAGTCTGTAGTTGTACGCTCTTCAACAAAAACTTTGGGGAAAATGCCAACTTTCCCTTTGCACTCCCCCTCCAGCCATTCTTCATTCACTGATAAAAGGAAAAGTATACTTCAATTTCTAAAATGAGTATAGGAGAGTTACCTCATCTGAATATTGCACACAGATCTTTTGTCAGTCCTTCACCCCCCAGTTGTGCTAACAGGGAAAAGTCTGCTTTGGAAAGTTAAATGGAGGTAAGAGCAAACATAGGACTTAGCCATTTCATTATTGGTTTCTGTCTTAGACATGATAATGGAGGAATAAAATGCAAAGGAATGAATTAGACTTTTCAAAATGTTACCAAAGAAATAAAGTGAAAGAAATTGAATAATGAATCTTTAGATATATTTTTTTTAACAAAGACTTTGTTTTAGCTTTGTTGGGAATCTTTGTTTTGATTACAGGAAAGGGACATGCAATTGGTTAAATATATTAATAATGAATGTTCACTGGTGAATGATCAAAGAATTGAGAGTTGGAGCTAGTGATGGGTTCAGTCCATGTTTGTAAAATATAAGAATTTTCATAGCACCTATTTTGAGACTAATAAAGTGCAGGCACAGACTTCATAACTCAGTTGTAGATAATATCCCCGTTTTACTAAGGAAAAGGAGACCCAGAGAGATAATAGCTTGTTCAGGGTCATTCTGCCAATAAATATCAGACACCTTAGGTATGTATGACCTACTCCAAAGCCCATCTACCAGACCATAGAACCAGTTCAGAAGTTCATCTTTGGATGTAAGACATCTGTATCAGATGTTACAGCAGCACTGGTGCTTGGATCCTGTCCCCAGAAACTCTTGCTTTAATTAGTGTGGAGTGTGGTCGGGCATCAGAGTTTTTTCTAAAGTTCACTCAAGGTGATTCTAATTGCAAACTGTTGTCTTGATTCTTCCTCCTATAATGTGAGTCATGGATCAGCATTTGTTTGTCGTGGATCCTGGGAGCATACTAGAAATGCCATAATCACAGGTCCTACCCCAAACCTGAGTCGGAATCCATTTTAACAAGCTCCCCAGGTGATTCACATTTTAAATTTGAGAACCTTTTGGAATGAAACTCTCTCATAACTGTTGAATACAGTTGAACTCACCCCTCAGCCCCACACAATGTTTATGCTGAATTGTTTTCTCTGTAAGTGTTACAATATCAAAATATTACATGGATACTTTCTGAATTAGACCAACTTAGACTTTTATACGTATCCCAGTAAAGAGTACGCCACCTTCTCTGCATACCTACCCTGAAGGTTTTTCAGAGCATTCACTTGTCTTTTTCTTATCCCCAACCCTGAAAAAAAACCTCTGGACAATTGAGCTGATTGGTTGATACTGACACTTAAAAAATGGTGTGGGGAGTTAACTCCAACTCTTACAACTGAGTTTCCATTCTCCCTTTCAGAAGATATGCACTTCATTACTCATATTTTGAGTTAGTTGCCACAGTCTCGTACACTCACTCTTTACCCCATTAACTTTAAAATCTCCTGCTCTCGTTTCTTAACCTGTTAGGTTTTCTGTTATAATAATAGTGTTCGGTTTTCACTGCTTTGCATTACTATCGCACAAGATTTCAGCCATGTGAATGAAGCTTTTGATGTGACTCTTGCTTGTTAACCAGGTAGAGAAATAAGACTGTGTCAAACCATGAGTTAGAGCGGTGCTCCTCTGTATGGTCAGTAGACCAGCATCACCTAGAAGCTTGTTAAAAATGCAAATTAGGGCTTCCCTGGTGGCGCAGTGGTTGAGAGTCCGCCTGCCGATGCAGGGGACGTGGGTTCGTGCCCCGGTCCGGGAAGATCCCACATGCCGCGGAGCGGCTGGGCCCGTGAGCCATGGCCACTGAGCCTGCGCGTCCGGAGCCTGTGCTCCGCAACGGGAGAGGCCACAAAAGTGAGAGGCCCGCGTGCCACAAAAAAAAAAAAAAAAAAAAAAAAAAAGCAAATTAGTGAGCCCCACCCCAGACCCGAATCAGAATCTCTGGAGCTGGGCCAAGGAATTTTATTTCACAAACTGCAAAGGATGCATGAGCATACTTAAGTTTGAGAAGAACTAAATTAGAACCCTCCACTTATTTCAATGTTAAATGTGTTTGATTTGTAACATCCAGGAAAGTTGCCAGAGAGAGCAATTCTGAATAGTTGCTTCTTAAGGCAAAATTTATCCCCTTCTTCCTTCATCTTCGAAAAGTACATCAATTCAAAGAACTGTAGTTTGCAGAAGATCAGTATCATGTGGTTTGGTGCAAAGGCAAAATGATTCTAACCACCTTCCAATTCATTAGTTCTGGTATGAGAATCCATGGCTTCCAAAACAATCTTTAATAATCAAAATGTGATTTAAGTCTGCCATTTGTTGCTTCCCTGCCCAGGAGAGAGCATCAGATGAAAAGGTCAGTGCTCAGTTTTGCTCCCTCTGGCTGAAAGCTAGGCAGGATATTGAAAACATCAGCTAAAGTTTGTAGCTTATTGATGTTTTCTTCTCTCTGCTCTTGAATTTATTCCTGCTAACATGTGAATTAGTTACTCAAATCCAGGAGTAGCACTTACCCATTGATAACACCAGGATTACATCCCCTTCCAGAAACTCCAGGTCTTCTGGCTGGGTAGCCTCGTAGCTGAAGAGTGCTACCACTTGGCTCCCTTCCTTAAGCTGAGCTTCTGTTGTCTGGTTATTAGCATCAGATTTTTTGGTTTCTTCAGTTTCATCTGGAAAGCCCTGGTCACCCTGAAATAATAAAAGGCCTGTTAGTTTTCCTAACTTCCTGCAGCGAACATTGAACATCACTAAAGTCAGCATCAGTCAGCAAAATGTCAGTGTAGCACCTGGGTTATAAACTCAGAAAGGCCAGTCTGTGATCAGCACCTAGCATAGACCTGGCATGTACTTTATGAACACCGGATGGTTGGATAAGTGAAACCAAAAGGTATGCAGGACTGTAGATAGTCTTAAAATCTTACTGAAACCTTACAGTAATCCTGAAAAAGGTAGAATAGGTACTATTGTTACTTCTTTTCAGATGGAGAAACAGAGGTTGAGTCACAAGTAAGTGACAGAACCTAAAGTCAGACCTGGGTTTCTAACTCCCAAATCTAACACCCTTTCCCCACTACCCACAACACTGGGCACCTTGTTATAGAAATGCAAATTTTCTGCGCCATCCCAAATCTATTAATCAGAAACTCCCTGCAGGAGTTAACAATTGTTACAGAAATTAACAATGATTTCAAACATTTAAAAGAAAAAACCCTTTTCAGTGAAGTAGTTCACATTTAGAGCAGAACTCCTAAGCAGAATCCTTTAAAGACAGAACTGAAGGGATTAGTCCAAAAACAGACAATTGGAAAACCTAGAGTGACCTTTCAAACTTTCAAGGGACCCCTTGCACTGGCACTTACCCTCAGGGTCCTGGGCCTTTCCTCTCAGCCAGAGGCACCAGGATGTCTCAGCTCCAATGTCTCTACTTCCTGAAGGCAATTTTCTGAACTCTTAGATAACCACAAGGTTTACTTTGTGGGGTTTACTACAGGGCCTTCCTCCAGGCCCATCCTCTTTAATTCTTCCCCTCCCATTCATTTTTTTTCTTTCCATCGAACATTTGCCTTTGAGTGAGAACCTACCAAAGAGACCCTTCCCTAACTGAGCAGAAGCCCCTGCCCAGCTGTAGGGATGCGGGTTTGGTGGAGGGACTCTGCCTTCCACTGTGGGCCCAAGGCCTGCATGGTCTGGAATAGCTTTCCCACTCTGGTCATTTCCATGGCCTCAAAATCTACTTGCACGTGAAAACTAGTAACTGACCAAGGATTCACTTAGGAACTATTTAATTTTATACCCCCTAGACTGATACAACTGCAGATGCCACAGTCGACAAATGCTGAAGCAGGAAACAGGTGAGTAGAGGGAGAACCGAAGTGTCACTGGGACCCTACTCAACAACAGCTTTGGACAGTGGAGACTGCAGACTCACGGACTCTGGTCGGGACACCCCAGCCTCCAGACTGTGGATGGGGAGCTGAGTACTCAGAGGAAGCCCACCAGCCAGCCTAGCTGAGCTCCCTGTCTTGCTCATATGCCCCTTGAATCATCAATCCAAAGCAAGGCCTCACTATTTTCTCCCTGCTCCCAGCATCATCCTGGCACAGCAGTGTACAAGGCCTTCCCTGATCTGGCCCTGTGGCCTTTGCAACCTTGTCTCCAGCCGCTGTCCCGGTTGCATCCAGTAGCACTGAGCCCCCTTTTCCCATTATGGTGATTCTTGTGGTCTTCCCTCTGTTCTCTCCATCTGTGTAACACATCCATCCTAACCTCCTCCACCTTGCTAATTTCTAGGTACTTTTTTCAGGATAAGCTTCAAGACAATTTCAGCGTCATTTTCTCTAGGAAGGCTACTGACTTGTCCCACTTCCCTCCAGCCTCTTTGGGTGAGATACCCTCCTGAGTGCTTACATAACACAGTAAGGCATTCGTGCATCTCCATCAGTTTACTTAACACATGCTTTGTAGTCATCTGTTTGCCCTTGTCTTCCCCCCAAGAAGGGCCTGTGTCTTAACTAGTTTTTATATCTCTAGTGCCTATCTAAGAGAGCAGTAAGAGCCCAGCAAATGTTGGTTGAAGAATTAATGTCAAAAAAAAAAAAAAAAAAGAATTAATGTCACTTGACAAACGCTGGAAACAACCCAAAAGTACACCAACAGGTGAATGAATAAGCAAATTGTGGTATCCATACAGTGGAATACCATTTAGCATTCAAAAGGAATGGACTACTAAAACACAAAAGAATATATCAGTGTATACTGTATGATCCACTAATGTGAAATCACATAAAAGGCAAACAAAAAAGTATGTTGACAGAAAGCAGATGGATGGTTTCCAAGGACCATTTTGGGGGGAAAAAATTAACATCTACGATGAAAAGAAATGGCAACTTTTCCTTGAGAGACTAAGGGACAAAGTCCAAGAGTAATAACTTGTAGCTACTACTTTTAGCCTCGAACTTTGCTCCTGACTCCCTTTATTCTTACTGGAAAGTCAGTTAACTCTTTTCAGACCTCAGGTCCTATAGATAACCTGCCCTTTTACTGTTAGTATCGCGAGGTGTTCAAGAGTACAACAGGCAGGCTCTGTGTAATCTTGGTCAGGTTCACCTCCCTTTGCCTTGTTACCTAAATTACAAAATAGGATAACAATACCTGCCTCATAGAGTTATGGGGATTATGAGAATTATACACAGACTGCCTGGTACCTGGCACATGGGAAGTTCTCAATAGATGCTTTGCTGTTAGTAGGAGGTTTTTATCCAAGGCATCTCTTTGTGAAATAAATGCTCACTACTTTCTTTCACTCCCAATTGTTCTAACCCGTGGAAACTTAAGGTGAAGAATGGCTGTGAGCTCAGCCTCAAGCTATGACTTCATTCCAACCTTGCTTGATAGGGATGGGTCTAAACATTGAAACAATTAGGTGTGGCAGCAGATGGAAGGGACTAGAAGCTTTCTTTGGGCGCCTGGGCCTGCTCTTCTCTTGTGGGAAACCCTCTCTTGGCTGCAACCCAGGTGAGGATGCAATGGAACGGAGGCAGAGCTGAGGCTTGTTACCCACCGTATCCCTAACACCAAGCCTAGTGACAGGCACACAGAAGGTGCCGGGTAAATGCTGAACTGCTGTTGAGGAAGCGGCCCATTAGAAACATGGCCTTAGATGCCCTTGAGCTCACCGCACTCACCACTGTGTTCTCACACCACACAGTCAGGCAGTAGTTTTTCACTTGGGCCCAGGCATCCTTCATGCTGTCTTCTGAAAGGAGCACCAGCTCACTGCTGTCCCGAGGCCGATAGCTGGGTAGAGATAATGAAGAAGAATCAAGTCAGAGAGCATCAGTGCAGAGCCATCCTCCACTGCCATCCACCAGGCCAGCAGCAGGCTCCCCAGCTGTCCCCCTAACTGCCCCCTGCGTGGAGCTCACCTCAGCTTAGTATGTTCCGGTAGGAGGTCCAGCTTCTTAGCCACCATGTCCCGGACCTGGCTGTAGGGGAGCCCGGGCTGCGTTTCCATGACCACTGTGTACTTGCAGTGCACCTTGAGTGTGTAGGACATGGGGATGCTGAGCTTGACTTCCTGTGGGGAGAGCAAGCAAAGGGAACTCATGAGTGTCTGAGGCTTCCTCTGAGAAACATGCCGGATCACAGGGAGCACCCCGTGACAGGGAGAGGCCAAGAAGTACCTGGCTTCACAGTAACACGAGAGGGCCTTCAGAGCTCTGTCCTCCAGCCCAACTCTCACTTGGATAAGAATTCCTGCTGGGTTAGATCTGGCCCACCAGCCATGGGCCAGTAGGCAGTGTGTGCATGGAGGAGGGAGGGACTGTCGAGGGTGTCCCTGGTCCCTGTATGTGTGGTAGCATCTGGTCTACCCTTCCTTTGGGTCTCTTTCTGTAATCCAGGGAGACACACCCGTGGACATGCTTAAGTGGGCAGCCCAAGCTCTTCCTTCCTCTACCACTCAAAACAGTACAAGGAAAAAAAAAAGTTACCTTGGGCTCTTTTTTTTCATTCTGACCTAAATGAAGAAGGTAAGGAATAAAACAAAAGACAATGATGAATGAACACTCTTGGCCAGCCCCTGCCATATACAAGAGGAAACCTCTTAGAACAGGGCACCCAACTTCATATCCTTTAACCTCTGGGATGATTACTAATCGTAATAAACTGCAGGATAAATCACTGGGGTGATGTGAAGGGCGAAGCCATGAACACACAGATGAACCAAGTCTCTGATTTAGGGAGGATATAGGTAATTATCAAAGGACCATCACATTCTCACCAACCCATGGGGTTAGGGAGGGATTCCCCAAAGTCAGTTAACAGCAGTGCTGCTGGTGTAGTGGTATCATTCAAGACTCCCAAAGGTCAGTTAAAGCAGTGGGCTCCATAGAAATGAAAATCAGAGAGTGTAAGATGAGCCAGGGGCCACTAGAAGAAATATTAGAACCACTTATTTTCATTTTGTCCTTTATTTTTGTGTATGTTTTCTAATGTGCAAAATATATTAATATAGCAGTATGTATATAATTTATATAAGAGAAGATAAAGATATTCTAAAGATATTCACCATGGTGGGGAGGGGTGCATGATCAAAAAAGATCACTGATCTAAAACCCAGCTGATCACTGGAATCACTTGGGAAGTTTTTTCTAGAAATACAGGTTCCTAAGCCTGATTCCAGTCCTGAAACACCAGAATCAAAGGCCTAGGAATCCAAATTCTTAAAATCTTCCTAGGTTAATATGTTTGCTGGACCCCTAGACAGAAAATGCCAAAAAAAAAAAAGCTATCAAGGACATTTTGGGGGGCAGTAGGAGAAATTTGAATATGAAATATACAATTTATATTATATAATTAAGATATAATATTAACATTATCTTAGATATAACAATTATATTGTGCTTATGCAGAAGAATGTCCTTGTTCTTAGGAGACAGACGCTGAAGTGTAGGGTGAAGTATCATGAGTCTGTAACTTATTTTCAAGTGGCTCAGCCACTAGAAAAACATTTTATATTAGAGAGAGGAGCAGGGCAAGTATATGGTCCAAAATGTTAACAATTACTGAATTTATGTGAAAGGTATTCTGGTGTTTATTGTACTATACTTTCAACTTTTCTGTAGGCTTGATATTTTCAAAATAAAAATAGGGGCGGGGAGCATCCCAAGTGATTCTAATGACCAGGTGGGCATGACAATCACTGACCTAGGATCTGGACATGCCACCTATTCAGTGCATCTCTGCCAAGCACTTACTCAGAATCGGCTTAATCTGTACCAGTGACAAAAAGCCCCTGACTTCCCAGGGCAGCCGTCTCCACACATCAGGAGAGTCTGCCTTTCACATTTGCCCCGTGGTTCTTTGTCCAGCCCTCAGGGCTCTGCAGAGCAGTTTCTTTTCCAGACAGAGTTCCTCAGACATTTGAAAAGAGCCACTGCATCCGCCTTTTAAGTAAACATGTGAAGCAATTACTTGAAACTTTCCTCCTGGGGTGAGGTCTCAGTACTTGATGAGCGAGCTGGGACACTCAGTGCCCCTAGAAAGCAAGCTACATGTGCCCAAGCCCCACGAGTGTTCTGGAGCAGGCAGGGAGGAAGGCCATTGATTTCCTATGTTTGGGGTCGGTGAGTGGTGAGTGGTACAGGAGAGAGGGGCCTCTGGGGCCCTGCGGTCCTAAACTGAGGGGCCCGCTGGGAGGACAAGAAACCACATTTCCCTGGAAGGCTGGGAGAGCAGCTACACCCAGCCCTGGGATGTTGCTCCAGAGACACAAACCTGGTGACAACTGGGGTCTTCCAGGAGCCCTGGAACTGGGAGGACCTGGGATATCAGGCTCCTGCGAGGTTTCCTCCTGGAGGGAACAGGAAGAAAGGGTGAGAACCTTCATTCAGACACAGTTCTTAGGCAGGGGTAGGAGTTGGGGGCAGGGCAGACCCTGCAGACCCCCATGGAAAGGAGCCAGATGCAAACGACTTCCTAAAAGCTGGGGGTGGTGGTAACATTCAGGGGAGACTAAGGAAAGTGTTGGTTAAATGGGACGCAAAGTTGACCTGGTGAAAACCAATCACAGTGGAAATGAGGATCCTAGCCCCCAGGTAAAAGGCCCTTGCTGCCTGATCACCCCGTTGAGCCACACTGGAAACCCACTGGAGGTGGGGTAGGACCCTGAGTCTTGTCTTAGCTCACCCTCTCATTCCACATCTTGCCCCTTCAAAGGAAACATTCCACTTCCCATTTGCATGGCAGTTAGAACTTGTGAAGTCATCTGGACATAGTGACTCTGGCCAGGGAAGGCCAAGCCCACAGAGGACAACTGGTTGCATAGTCTAGAGAGAGACAGGGTCCACTGCCATCAGAAGTCTGCATGGATCGAACAAAGACCACTCCCCAGGCCTGGCAGAAGGGCAGGTCACTGAGATGGGGGCTGAGGGTGCGGTGGCAGCAGCATCAGAATCAGTGGCTGGCAAGGCCTGCTCCCATTCAGTGTTTTAAAGCAGATTTCTAAATTTGAATGGATTTCACCAGCCAACACACTGACTATTCTTCCAGGTGAAGAGGACATTCTGGGAAGACCTAACCTTCATAGGCTATAGCTTTGGTCAAGTCACCCCTGACCGGGAGGAATCACAGAGCTGTGGGGGCCTGGTAGGTCCTGCCAATGTCTCTACTCAGCACATCTGGGTTTTTTCCTTCATGCCCAGGTTCCGCTCTGGGCAGCTGGTACCAACGCAAGGTGGGCTCGGGACTAGTGTGTCTTCAGCGCCTCTTCCGGGCTGCTCTTCTCTCCTCTGTGGTCTGTCGGTGGGGGGCTTGGGGGGCAAGTGGGGGGAACAGGTCAGACCTTGGCACTACAGTACCTGGGGCTTCTGCTGAGAATGGATCCGCAGTTCAGCTGGTTCAAGGTAGTTGCAGGGAACAAGCCCCTTCTGCAGTGCAGCACCACGGAGCCAGAAAGTGGGAAATAGAGATGCGCTCATCAGTGCCCACACCTCAGAACAGCCCAGAGACATGGGGAGGGGTGGGTGGACAGCTGAAAGAGGGTAGCAGGTACTGCTCCTCAAGAAGCTCTTCCATGTGCTGCCAGGATCCCGTGCCCCCAAGCCCACCCCTGGTCCTCTGAATACCTGCCCGTTGAACATGACCGTAGCCCAGTTATCACTGCTCTTCTTCAAGACAAAGACGATGTTCCCTGGCATGACCTGGAGCTCCTCTGGTGTCTCAGGCACAAACCCAAACAGCACACGGTGGGCTTCTCCTTCCAGAGCCCTGCAGGGGGAGGCAGGGGGGAGAAGAAGAGGGGATAGACACAAGATACAAGATCCCAACCACCGTCTAGCCTGGACCGCATCCCATCCCGTGGCGCTATGGACCAGCAACTATGGCCATGGAGCCGGCTCACTCCAGGCACCTTCTAACTCCACTTCTAACTGCCCAGGTGACCCTGAGCAGGGAGGTTGCCTGCCTGAGGTCCCAAGAGGACTCGGTAGGAAACTGCACGTGAACGTGTTCCATAACCATACGTGCAAGTGGCACAAGAGTAAAAGAAATATGACAACACTCATAACGAGGCCTTGCCATCCCTGCCCTCCCTTCCCTTCTGAGGAGGAAGTTTCCTGGGTATGCTTAGCCAGCGCCGAAGCCTGGGTAGAGCCCAATCAGAGGAGGGGCGCAAGGTGAAGGTGGGTGAGAGCCCGCTGGGTGAGGAAGATGAATTGGGGACGGGGGAAGAGCAATCACCTAGAGCCAGCATGGGGGTGGGTCAGGCACACGGCGGGAGGGAGAGATGAGCCCCCCACCAGGCGGGGGGAGAGATGAGCCGGGAGGCTTGGGGGAGAGTGTAAAGAGCTTTGAGGTTGCCTAGCTGTGCCTTGTACAATGTCGTTTCCCCTTTACCGTTTCCTCAAGGCCTGCTTTGCTCTTGGGGCGTCCCATTTGTGCCACTTCGGAGCGTGTGACTGAGGCAGGCCCACGTTCCCTCCACTCACTCTGGCCTTGCTGGTTCTCCCTCCCTCCCACTCTGCTCCTGCCTTTCCCTCCAGCCCCTCCTTTTGTTTCCAAACACCAGATTCATGTATATAGGGGATACTGCCCCCACCAGCACATGGAGAGTTTAGGAATGAGCGAATCCAGCCCCCTGACTTTTATAGTTGCTTTGGTACTTTTTTCAGCTTTTGTGACACCCTTCCCTATCGGGCGCGGGAGCCAGGCTTGTTTCCTCACTTAGAGATAACTCTTAAGAAAGCTGTAGGTTATGTCATTCTTGGCTTCTCATCTTACAGAAACATGACTTCTTTTTCTTGAGTCCTTCCTCTTCCTTCTTCAGAAAACGGGTGCCAATAGGGAGTGGAAAACGCCCACACAGGAAAGGACGTGCCGTTCCAGCTTCTGGAATCACTCTGCTCGCCTGATTCCAGAAGCCCGGCCTCCCCTCCTCGGAGGGGGCTGCGGCCCGAAGAGAGCTCTCCACCCTGAGGTCGGCGTGCGGCCCCCCAGCGGCGACCTTCCACGGACACTGCTGCACTTCAGCAACAACCCCTCACTCTCTGGGCGCACCTTGACCTGGGGACACGGGGCCACCACACAGCTGTGGCCAGACCCCCATGTCGACCCCACCACAGCCAGGGCTCCGTCCCCTGCATCACTCCCTTCTAGCCCTGAAAGCAGGAGGAGCGGGCATGCTGGGCTAAACTGCACAGGATTTGGCCCCTGACCCCAGCTTCACCTTCTTCAGCCCTTTGTTGCCATCAGTTCAGGCTTGGAGTTTGGGTAGTCTGCATTTTGGCCTAAATCTAACTTACCTGAAGATCTCTGGGGTCTTGGGCCTGGGCGGAGGCTCAGCTGCCTATTGAACATTCAGGAGAAATGAAGAAGGGCAGGACAGTAAGTGAAGGAGGGGGAAAGAGAACAGACGGTTAACGGTAATTTAAGCCTCCTTCCAGACCAGAATATCAAAGACTGCATTTCTGGCTCAATCAGAACACTGTCTAGGGAGAGGACACTGTGCCCTGACTAAACACGGGAAAATAACGCCTCCCACCAGCTCCCAGGGCCCAGGTTTCACCAGCACAGCAATTCATCTTGAGCCACACCTGGTCTCTGGAGTTCAGCTATCACAGAGCAACACGGTGTCATGAGGGTGCTTTTGCCTTTGAGCTCCATCCCCTTCCTGGAACAGTTTCCCAAAGCGCTGCTCTATAGTTATTGTCTGCTCTGTCACATGACACTCGTGGGTATTTAAAAATGAACCCAAGGGCCACTGAGCAGGCAAGACTCTCCTTTTGAGGTGTGTTCCCTGTTCTACACTGAGTAGCACGGAGCCCAGTTATCCGGGCTTCTTCCCCTCTGGGAGTCGCCTGGCTGCCCTGAAGCCCAAGGGAATCCCGCAAGGCTTTCTTCAACTTTATGGTGAAGAAAGAGGTCAAAGAATTGTGCCTCTCTTGCTCTCCTCCTTTGCTCATCTTACCCTCCAGTGCCCCGGTGTCGGTCCCATTTTGAGCCAGCGGTCATCTCTCTGACCCCGGAGGCTGTCAGCGCTGCTCTCAGGGTGACTGGGTGTGTGTACACTGGACCGTGGTTGCCACGCTCAGAAACGCCTCCCTCTGCTAGTGTGGACCGACACTCCTGTCCATCACGGTTCTTTTGCAGCAGAGCTGGAATTTTCCTTAGCCGGCCCTACCCTCTTCCCTTCATAAGGGAGCTCTGCCTTCACATTTCTAGACCCACTGTCACCTAATCCATCTGGATCTGTGTCTCTGAGCCCAGCTTGAGCAGAAAGATGGTTCACCCTGGGCCCCCAACCTGTGTTCCCGAGGAAATCTTGTGGACGCTGGCAGACAGATGCAGCCACAAGAGCCACGGCCTCAGGCCCCGGGTCCCATGGGAGTCCCCTACCAGCCCCTGTGTCCTCTGTCTGAGAAGAGGCATTGTGAAAAAGCCTTCCCTAGCTGTGTTTCAATTTCCTGAGAGAACGGTCAAGACTTCGGGAGAGACGATACACACCAGAGCTCTCTTAGAACTTAGAGAAGTGAAGCCTGGCATTTGGGGAGAAGCAGGAGTGTTGGTTCCTGAGGACTTGAGATTAAGCCTAAAACTGCCTCATTCTCCCACCAGTCATGGGACCCGTGACAGAGAATGGTCATGCAGACACCCTCAGCGGCACTGAGAGCTCAGCTGAAGGAGCCCTTAAAACGAGGCAGCTCAGCACAAATATTCTCCCCAGTTGGCTGTTTCACAGAGAGCTCTGGAGACCTCGATCCGTGGAGAAGGACAGGACCGCCTCACCTGTGGCTGCAGAGGGGCAAACCCCGAGAAACTGTCTTGATCCACCACAGATGCCACAACCTGAAATTGAGAAAGGAAGGTGTGAGGGCTCGGTCAGCACTGCTTCCCCATCCTTCTGTGGTTTTCCCCATGATTCCCTCCGTTCTCACACCCTGGATCTGTTCTCGCGGGTACTTGGTTCCAGAAGTGGAGGGCAAACGGGAGAGGCCACAGCAGTGAGAGGCCCGCGTACCGCAAAAAAAAAAGAACAGAAGTGGAGGGCGGCTAAGGATGGGCTTGCTGACCCTCTGGGTTAGAAGTTGCTGCTCTCCCAGGGCAGAGCCACAAGGCAGGTGCCCTTTTCCCAAGAGTCCCTCTCCCCTTGCTCCACAGGGCCCATGCCGGAGGGATCTCAGGGGACGCTGAGTGACCTCACTTACCGTGGCCTTGCCTAGGTAATCCTTCTTGACCAGTTGAGCCACTTGCCTTTCATTTGGCTGAAACAGCCTGCCCACAGGGATCACCACTGGCTCATACAGCTTCTGTTTCTAAAACACAGAGAACATGGTCTTTTATTACCTGTGAAATGGGGCTAAGGATGCTTGTCCTGCGTCCCTCAATGAATGGATGCATGGATCCGTTGAGATAACCTCACAAGAGCACTTTTTCTCAACGTGCAGGGCCGGACTTGTTATTATTTCAGGATGTCTAAGGTAGGACCATTTGGGTTCACAATCGCCTTATACCGAGAGGCCATGAGGACATCTGTGGGTGTTGCTTGCCCAGCACGCTCTTTTCCTAGGGGAGCTGCCCCTTTCCCACTCTGTGTGGCTCAGGCAGGGTGGTCACTCACGGCCCGGGAGGCACCACAACCACAAAGGTGGCCCTTGACCCAAGCAAGGCCCACGACAGTGCTCTCTTGGGACTGGTGTCTGCAGACATGGATAGGCATGTACAGACTGACTTGAGCCCCCTTGTTCCTGGTGTTTAAAAATCTTATTTAAAACCAGCTGCATCCCCAGCTGTGCTCAAACTACGGATACTTTTCACCATTCGTTCATATAATCAATGCATTTTTGTTGAGAGCTGTCATGCACCTGGCACAGAGCCAGGTTACGAGGACCCAGGGGTGAGCAAGCGGGCACAGCCTCTGCCCTTGTGTGCTGGCCCCAGCCCCCAGCCTCTCCCTCTCCCCGGCTGCCACCAGGCACCCCTCAGAGGGGCAAAAGGAGGGCTCTGCTGTCCCATACCACATGGAAACATGCCCCAAGATCAGTGTTACCCAGAGTTCAGAGGAGGTAAAAGCACCACGATTACGACTTCCCGATCCGCACGTGCACTAAAACAAACACAAAAACCCAAGCAAGTCCTCCTGCCACCTGCTTCCCCAGCGCACTCACCCAAACACTTTCCATGGCTTTGTCGATTTTGGAATGTCTCGGCTCAGACTTCATGCTCACAGCCAATGCTAAGTGTTCCTCAGCATTTTTCCATTCCTCCTTCTTGGCGTACATGAAAGCAATATTATATAACACCTAGAAAAGCACAGGCCGCAACATAAAACTTGAGGCTGCTCGGAATCTAGAGTCCATGCAGGGGAGAGCTTGCACGTGTGTTCCCAGAATGTTGCCTGGTGACGTTTATCCCTTTCCCAGCTCTCCTGGGAATATCCAAAAATACAATCAATCTTGCTCCGGAGTTATATCTAGCACAAGGATGGTGTATAGAAAACATCATGTAATGCACAAATCCAACCTCGTGTGCGTTCTTTCAACAGCCAGGTAGGTCAGCAGGGGACTAGAATTATTGTGTGGTTTTGGTATTGAGAACAGTGATGTGCTCAAGGCCCCTTGAAGAGTTGGGAATAAAATACAGGCCTGGGGCCTCCCAGACCAGCTTCTGCCACTGAGCCAGGGCTCAAAGACTGGACAGGTGTGGGATGGAGAGAGAGAGAGGGTTCCAGATGCACCATTCGTCATCAGCACCAAGAGAACCCTGTGCAGAACACAGGAGTAATAAGACTGTGATTTAGTCATACGGGCAGGAGGAAACCCTATGGGCAAAAGTCCACTGGAGGTGGAAAGAGGCTCGATACAACCCAGGGCAGCACTATACCTGGGGTGGGAGAAAATCAAGATGGCAGCTAACAAGTAGGGTTTACTTTACTTCTTTTTAACGACAGTGCAGCAAGTTCTTAGGGCTCCTTGCAGCATGTATGGAGCACGACTACACAGCCAGGAGATGCTGCAAGCTTTTCACAGGTGAAAGTGATGGGAGTCACAGCCTGATGCCCCGGGGTGGGGTGTGGGCAGTTCTCTAAGGCCTCAGAGAGGAGGTAGAGCTGGTCAACTGAGGCCCGGCTGGAGAAGGGGATTGTTGGCCTTCCAAGCTGTAACATGTGGAGGCAGTGCAGTGGAGGTACCCCAGGGCTGTTTGCTAGTATGTGGCCTCGGCTTCCTTATAAAGTGGTGATAGTAATGTTTCCTGCCTCCAGATTTTTGTCAGAAATAAATAATTCGCATAAAGCACTGAGTTCAATTGCTTGGCACACACTAGGTGCTGAATTCATTACTCTCATTAACTATTATCTGGGGAACTATCTCGGGACTTGCCAGGAGGCTGAGCAAAGAGGTCTCGCCTGCCTTCTCGGGGAGAGCCCACGTGGTTTGGGGGAAGATCACAGGGCCGAGTCTGCAGACTGATGCCATCTGGGGCTTCTTTGTGTTTGCGGTCAGAAGGCTAAATCGACGAAGAACTTGGGGCTCCTGGAAATCAGTGCTGTCTGTCCTTGTCATTGTCTTTACCATCATCACCACCATCATCAACGATACCATTTACTGACCGCCTCTTTGGGCCAGGCACTTTATCTGCATTCTCTCTAACCCCACAACCACCATACAAGGTGGGGGCCTCACTTCCGTGCTTCCAGAGTCCTTCCCCAGCACTTCTCTTGCCCTAACCTTATCACCTCGCATTACACGTGACCATGAGCTTCTGCAGCTGGCACTGTCTTGTGGACCCCTGGACCTCCATTGCCTGACACCAGCAGGCATTATAAAGGTATGCAAAAACGAGTGAATTTATTAGCAAATGTGTATGAGGTAAGTGCTCAGCCTTTCTTTACAGATTATGAGGAACCTGAGGCTAATAAATGACACGTGACTTCCCTAGGTTTATACAACTAGTAAGTGTTGGGCAGGGATCTGATCCCTGTCTCTCAGATCCCAAGATGGCTCCCGTGATTCTCACCCTCCCACATCCAAGGGAGCTGACAGGTGTAGCCAATAGAATATTATGGGAATGAGGGGGGTGTGACATTTGAAGCTAAGTTATAAAAGACACTGAGGCTCCATATTACTTTCTCTTGGTTCATTACTTCCTCGGGGGGAAGCCCATGTCATCACAGGACTCAGGCCGCCTTATGGAGCAGTCCACGTGGCAAAGAACTGAGGCCTCCTGACAACCAGTGACACTAACTTGCCAGGCACCTTAGAAGTAGGTCCTCCGGCCCCTGCCAAGCTTTCAGATGACAGCAGCCCTGCCAACATCCTGACTGCAACCTCATGAGAGCCACTGAGCCAGCACCACCCAGCCAAGCTTGGGTTCCTGACCCCAGAAACTGTGAGAGAATAAACAGTATTGTTTTAAGCCACTCAGCTGTAGAGCAATTTGGTAATCAACAGCAGATAATTAATACACGTCTCTATACCAGCCTGCCACCCACACTGTGATTTGGTCCAGGGCCTCATCCAGTTAAAAAGGACAGTTTATCAAGGCAAGTATGGATGGAGGCATGGTTGGTTTTTCCATAGAGTTAGTGGCTGGTGCTGAACGATGGACACAGGGACCAAGCCCAGACACAGAGATCTAGGCTCCCTTCCTGGGCTATTCCTGAGCAGCAATGAGCTGTTGCCCTCTGCATACATGCTTGGCCAGCCCAGCCCAACCCTGACCACGTGTGCAGGAAGAGAGGAGAGCTCGAAGTCATTTAAAACTTCCTGTTTGGTTCTCAGCCACCTGCTCTTAAGACCTTTTCTAGCAACAGGTTTTTATGACTCCATGACTGGAAAAGCCCCAGCCTCTTTTCAAAAAGGATGGTGTGATTTCTCAGAACCCTGGTGGGAAGGAAGCAGTGGCTTTATAAGTAGGGAAGTGACTGGAGTGTCCCATGTGGTATACGGGACCCTGAAAAGTCCAGCCTCACTTACAGAGAAGCCCATACAGCCAGTATTTCCTGCCCCCTAGTCATTTCAACTCCAATTAGAGGGGGAACGTTCCTCGCATGGAATTCTGCTTTGATAGTACCATTCTAGGATTCTTTCTCTAGCGGTTCTGTGTAAGTGATTCTCAATCAGGGGTAATTGGCAATATCTAGAGACATTTTAGGTTGTCACACTGCGGGTGGGGTGCTATAGGCATCTAGTGGGTAGAGGACAGGGATGCTGGTCAACACCCTACAATGCACAGGCCAGTCCCCACAATAAAGAATGAGCTGGTCCAACGTATGAAAAGGACCACAGTTGAGAGACGGTACTCTAGAAGCCGGCCAAATGCCAGCCAGTTCCCACCGAAAAGCCTCATTTCCCTAGTGTGGGAGAACTGAAGTAAGTTGCTATCCTGTCATGGGGCTGTGGGGAGACGTGTATCCCCAGGGGCCCAGGCAGCTGTGGACTCTATTATTAGCCTTGAGTGACCCTGGGGACACTTGGCTTCTCCTGTCTGAGAAACTAAAACAAGGGGACATGTTTTCACCAATTCTAAATAAAGATCTATGATATTTGCATGAATTTTAGTTTTAAAGCTACTGGTATATATTTGGGGTTTAGAACGGGAGTGCAGAGGGTGGGTTGGAAAAAGTACATGAACCTATGAAGTCACAGCCAGACATGCCTCTCCGTCTTGGTCATACAGAATATAAGTTATCCTTCTATGGAGACCTTTCCTAACTGTGTGCTCTGAGCTGTTCTATTGACCAGGAGGGGACAGCTTGGTGCTAAATTGTCCTCACTCTCTCTTTGGGTATATACCAAGTACATGAGGCCAGACCATGCATCGCAAAGAGCGTGAACTTGGGAACTGCACAGGGTTAAGGCAGGTTCTGTATGGCAAGTGAACCCGTGATTTTGGATTTGTCAGTATGACGCTGAGAAAATTGTCTGTTCACCTGAATTATACAAATTATTGTGACAACTTTCACAGGCCAACATACTCGTGTGCAGCCAAGCCTCCCTTCAGAGAACCCAGCAAACTCATTTCTACATGGTTCTTTGAGCCTCACATTATTCAAATCCATGCACTCAGGTAACTGAGGACTCCATGAGGAGCCCGAAGCAATTGATCTGAGTCTCTTCTTAAGGGAAAAATCTAAGTCCTAAGGCAGGGGAGGCGAAATGCCTTTTCCTGGCTCCCGGATGTGTCAACAGATCGACGTGCATCTCAGCTGTCAGCTGCCCCTCAGCCGGCAGCCACCCCTGCCCAGGCTGGGCCCTTCCTTCTCACCTCACAGGCAAACAGCTTGAACGGTAGCCCCAGGATCTTGTAGTCGATCAGCTGGTTCCCTCGAAGCTGAGTCAAGGCCTCCTTAAGGTCTTTAAGGGCGGAATCATATCTGCAGGAAAGAAACCAGTTGAAGGTACGGAGGCATAAAGAATAAAATGCGTGTCTGCTGCTCTTTGCGCATCCGTCTCACTAGGACAAGAAGCCTGTCTAACCTCTCTTGACCTTCTCTAGTTTTTCACCAATCCTGAGCCCCAGCATCCCACAGAACCCAGTGTGAACGGCACCCCCTGGGGTTGTGCATGCCAGCAACCCTGCCAGCCTCCCAGTTTCAGGCAGCCACAGGTATTTTGGTCTCTGTTGACTGCACACACCTCCCACCTTTCTGACAACCAGCCTGTCACTTCCCAAGAGAGCCTCAGTCCCCCCTGAGAGCTTTAAGCAGAGCAGCACCTGCTGGCCTCCACGTCCCCACGGGGCTGATCAGAGCATGGCTTGTGCCTTGCTTCCCACCAGGAGGCCAGGCCAGGCCAGCCTGACGCAGCTCCAAGGGGCCCCTCCTCACAGCCACTGGCATCACCCTCCTGCCCAGAGCCTTCTCTTTCTCTTCTCTTTCTCTCCTGAGTCCAGCTTAGCTACTGGTTTTGTGGCCTTTGTAGTCTCCTGTCCCCTCCCTCCTCCTCCACACGCTTTGGGAAAAAGAAAACAGAAAGCATCACTTAAGCCAGACAGCATTTCTATCACTTCTGGCACTGCCCTTCTGCTTTGTTGGGTTGGCGTTGTGCTGACTGGCTCAAGGTGAATCAGGGTGGCTGTCATTGGATTCGTGGTGGAGAATAGGGCCGACCATATCAACAGTGCCCATGGGCGGGACTTCCCTGGTGGTCCAGTGGTTAAGACTCCGGGCTCCCAATGCAGGGGGCACGGGTTCGATCCCTGGTTAGGATCCCACATGCCACACAGTGCGGCCAAAAAAACACCCCCAAACAAACAAAAAACCCAAAAACCACTTAAAAAAATAGTGCCCATGGGGGCGTGGGCAGGACCTGGACCAGACCTGCTTGGCCTGCCCCTGACCTCCACAGATGCCCTGGTGGGAGGGAGCCATTGCCAGACAGCAGTGGGTAGAAGCAGCAAAAATCAAGCTTTCCCCATCCCCACGCCAGCCCCTGTCCTGGCAGGAACAAATGTGGCTGTCTGGTGGCTCCCAGCAGGCAGCTGAACCAAAAGTCCCCCGGCCACTGTCTGACCCAGAGCTGCCACGTGTGGCTTCTCTTGAAGGCAAGCCTGGGATCTGGACACAGGCTGGCGGGGACCCTTGAGAGGTGGTGTGGGGTAATGAAGGCGCCCTAGGAGGCACCCTAGGACAGGGGCCGAGAGACTGCGGCCAGCCCAGCCGCTAACTGGGAGACCCTGGCAAATTGCTTCCCTGGCCTCAGCTTCCATGTTGATATAGGAAGTGCACTGTTTACAAGGAGTGTATTATGCTCAAGGGGCATAGTTCATGAGAAGCTGGCTACCTCTGAGGCTCCTGGGGCTAACCTCTGAGGTCACACCCACCTAGACTGGAGTCCTGTCTCTGCCACTTACTATCTAGTGACAAAGGGCAAGTTACTTAACTTCTCTGTTTCCTCATCTTTAGAATTAGAGAATAGTAATAGCACAAAGCATTCAGGTGCTTAGGACGGTGCCTGGCACACACAGTAATTTACTATTTTTATTTATATATATATATATGTAATATAATCTACATATTAATATATATAATAATTTACTATTATTATTAATACTTATAGGTCCAGCTCTAAAACTGGCAATTAAATTCATATATCAATCTTTCCTTACATGCTTACTGAACACCGTATACTGTATTAACTATTATCAGGAGATAAAAATACATAGTTGTAGAAGCTGGAACACTGATCTCAGGGAAGCCTGGAGCGGGCCAGGAGGGCAGGCTGGCCAAAAGGTCCCAGGGTAGCGGCAAGGTGGGGGGAGGGAAGCTGGACATTCTGTCATCATTTGGTTGGAAGGAAGTCCCACAGCTGCAGGGGCTGCAGGAGGAACAGCAGCAGGAGACCTGCGTTTGAAACAGAAGGATGGTTTCCTCTAACACATCCTTGTTAATAAAGCTGATTGTAAAACCTGTTAAAAGCAGGCAGGTCAGGGCTTCCCTGGCGGCGCAGTGGTTTAGAGTCCACCTGCCGATGCAGGGGACGCAGGTTCGTGCCCTGGTCCGGGAGGATCCCACGTGCCGCGGAGCGGCTGGGCCCGTGAGCCATGGCCGCTGAGCCTGCGTGTCTGGAGCCTGTGCTCCGCAACGGGAGAGGCCACAACAGTGAGAGGCCCGCGTACCGCTAAAAAAAAAAAAAAAAAGCAGGCAGGTCATTCCTTAAGAAGAAAGAAGCATTTCAAGGCATTCCCTTGAAGCGGGGCGAGGTAAGCATCTCTGTTCTTTCCGACTCACTGAGCCAAGAAGCAGGCAGGTGGAAAGGCAGGTGTCCTGTTTCACGTTCCACTGCCTGTTTGTGAGAGCACGGAAGGTCCTCTCGGAGGGCACGTGTGAGGTTCTGTCACCACTAACCTGCGGGTGTTCCTGCCTCTCTGGCGAGCAGGCTCAGCAGCTGAGTTTCAGCTGTGAAATAACAATGCCTGTGTCTCCCTGGGGTTGAATGAGCCCAACAAAATCCTCCTCATAATTCTGCCCATCAGGATGGTTAAAGATCTGGGCCCAGGAGGAGGGAGAAAGAAAGAACTGACATTATTCAAAAGGCTTGCTTTGTGTTTAAAACGGGGTGGGACTCCCCCTGTTAGATGACTGTTTTTGCGGTATGCGGGCCTCTCAGTGCTGCGGCCTCTCCTGTTGCGGAGCACAGGCTCCGGACACTCAGGCTCAGCGGCCATGGCTCACGGGCCCAGCCGCCCCGCGGCATGTGGGATCTTCCTAGACCGGGTCACGAACCCGTGTCCCCTGCATCGGCAGGCGGACTCTCAACCACTGTGCCACCAGGGAAGCCCTTAATATATTCTTGTACATATAATGTTGCTTATACTCTCACTCTGGTGGCTGAATTATATCTCATTGAATGGATTAAACCGGGTGTTTGAAAACACATTCTGCAGGAACGAAGGAAGGTTTTGATGTGGTTTCATGACAATCGTCATTGTGTGACAGCTCAATACCTCATAGTAGTAGACCACCATGGATGCTCCCTTGATGGACAAGGTATCACCACCTGGGCTATGACCCATCAGGAACACTGGTGGGGTGTCACACCTAGCCTGTGGTGGTTATGTAGGCTCATTGTGGGCCATAACTGGGCAGCAGGCCTGCTTTCCCTCCCCGGAGAGGGCTTCTGCCTCTTGCTGACTGATTGCATAACTTCTCAGAGAAGGTCCAGTCATGCTTCCCAACAGAGGCTGGGGAGATACTGCTCAAACACCAGGTCTGGCATCACCAAGACCCCCTCGGGGTTTCTCTGTGCACTTCTCCAGCTTGTGCAACACTGGACCACTTACTTCTCCATCTGGTAGTAGAGCATGCCTCGTTGGAAGTAGGCCACTGCCAAGTGCTTGTCTCGGTTAATGCTTTTGGTGAAGGCCTGTGGGGAGAACAGCCAGGCAGTGAGGAGGTGTGAGATGAGCCAGAGGGTGAGCCAGGAAATGTCACGAGAATGGTTCGTGTCTTGAAGGTGACCGGAGGCTGAGGGGTCAGAATGCCCTGTGTTGTCACTTCCTAGTGGCATAGCATGAGGCAGTTTACCTAATCTCCTTGAACCTTAGTTTTCTCCTCCGTAAAATGGGGATATTCATATCTGCCTTTCAAGATTACTGACAGGATTAAAATAATAAAAGTAATCAAATTTGAAAATAACCTAATTAAAATGTTACATACATCGTAATATTTATTTTATAAATGTATTACAGAAATATTATGCAATTAAGGTAATTATCAGTATGTGTGTTCTTATGGCCATTTTGTTCACTGTTTTGAAATATTATACAATTTAAATAATAACAAATAAGAATGCATAGAAAATGCCAGGAGTGAGGACTCAAGTATGAAACCAAAGAAAGAATGAGATGCCCGAGCAGAAGAAAGCAAAGAGAAACCTAGAGCAGGGAGACGAAGGGTGGACGGCGGAGTGGGCGGGCCGAGAGGTGAGCTGGGCCGCACAGCCTCGCCCAGGAGCCCCGAGAGGCCGGAGGCAACAGCCCCTGCTGGCAGAGCTGCACCCAGACCAGCTGCCGAGCTTTGCCAACCTCTTCTCCTGACAGTGCATCTGCGGTGCCGTTTGCTCAGCCCCTGGGCAGGCTCCGGAGAGGAGGTGGAGGCCCTCTCCCTCCAGCCAGATGCAGGGCCCTCCTGCACTCCTGTCTGCCCACTCTGGAGCCGGAGGCAGGCTTGGCAGTCTCTGCAGGTGTTCCAAGCAGCCTCTCTCTCCCTCTTTGTCAGGGTGAGAATGGCTGTGGTAGCAACTAGCCCTTTCAAGGGGCCAGGAGTCCACACCACCTTGCAAAGACTTGCAGTAAAAGGTAAAAATAAGGACTAACATTTACACAGTGGTGTGAAGTTACACAGCACTTTACTAGTTGGTGCCTCCTATATGGGAATAGAATCTAAAACAGAGTGGATATACGTATATGAATAACGGATTCACTTTGCTGTACAGCAGACGCTAACCCAACATTGTAAATCCACTATACCCCAATAAAAATTAATTTAAAATAATAGTTGGTGCCTCACTCAATCTTCATGATGTTTAACCTCTCCAGAAGCTGAGAGCCAGAAGTCTACTTGACTTCCTGAAGACCAAAGGTCCAGAGAGAGGCAGAGCTGGGGTTTGATCCTAGATTTTCTGCTTCCAAACGCCATACCATTTCCAGCTTACCATGCCCAATCTGAAAAAGTGATTGCTGAGAATGCTCAGCCCCATACTAGGGAAGATGAGAGAAAAAATAGCTGAGAAAGTTACCATGACATCCCACAACTTGTCCTCGGCAGACATCATTAATCAATCACCGTCTGCTTTCCTTCCACCGGCCTCAGAATCCTTAAAAGAATGCACCACATAATTGATCAGAATTGTCACTTGAGATGAAACCGATTTTTCTTAAGCACCTTCTCTTGATCTCTTGGGCAGGCAAAGCTCACACACAGGAACATCTCGGAAAGCCAAAATCAGTGCTTTAAAATCAGGTGTGAAGCAGTGAGATGGAAACTCTGTGGCTAGCAGCTGATAGAAAAAAACATAAAGTAGGGAGGCTTTCAAAAAGGTGTTAAAGAAAGTTTCCAGAATGATTTGAATGTAATAGATGGGGAATAAAGGAGAGCATAACCCACAGCTAAGGGTTCCCAGCCGGCTGCTTGTTAGAACCACCTGGGGAGCTTTTCAAAACTGTGGCCGCGCAGGCTCCTCCCCAGGCCAATTGAATCGGGATCTCTGGGGGTGGGTTGGGCCTGGGCAGCTTTTGTGCTTCCGAAGCTCCTGAGAGGTTTCTAAAGAGAAGCCGAGCTGAGAACCGCTAATGACAAAGGCCCGGGGGAGGCCACGGGCACAGGCATCTCCACTCACCTTCTCCGCCTCGGGCATGCTTCCCAGGATCGTGTGCAAGCAGCCGATGTTGAAGCAAATCCTGGAGTGTGGGTCCTGGACAGCGGCGAAGGCGTCCAGGGCTCCCTTCCAGTCCTTCTTGTCGGCTGCTTGCACCCCTTCATTCCAGAGGCTGATGGTCTCGGCCAGGGACATGGTCAGGTGCAAACCGGGAGGCAGTGAGCTGGTGTCTCCCCTGGCAGGGCTGCCCTGGCCCTCACTTTCCCGGCCTGGAGCTCAGAATGGGGCACAGCCTCCCTTAAGACACCTTAGTGTTGCAAAGGCGGCAGGAAATGTCCCCACCTTTCGGCAACTGACGCATAAGCCTACCGCGAAAGAAAAGGAAAGAGAAGGAGAGAGAGGGCAAGCGGGGCGGAGGGTGGAGGAGAGAGGAAGTGCATCAGAGACTGCCCGTGATGCAGCAGTTCCCCAAAATGTTTCTGCTCTGTCCCCCGGCCCTTCCTCTCTGTCTTCCTTCCCCATCTGTGGGCGGCAGCTTCTGGCCAGCTCCCTGTCAAATGAGGGTGTTGGATGACAAAATAGCTCTTTTCTCACACCCTCATAGACCGTCTTGATATATTTGGTTTTTTTATCTTGAGCTAAAATTGGCAATCAAATTTCTGAGCAGGACGGTCTTGGGTGTCTATCTGGGACTGAGATACTTTTGTGAACACTTAGGAAGCTCAGAGGGAACCAGTCTCCTGCAAATGGCAAAATTAGGAGCCAGATATGACTGTGAATTGTGACTTCTCCCATCCTTCTGTGAAAACTGAAGAGACAAGGGGTCTCATTGGTGACTAATGTGTTTACTAAGTCCCCCAAAACACAGATTTATGATTCTTTCCCTTGCTGCCCTGGAAAAGTAAAAGTCAGTAAAATAATTGGGAGTAGAGGGTATAACCAGTTTGATTTACTAAAATTCTGACTTCTAGTTAATTGCTCTCCACCAGAGTAACATTAAGGTAAAATGCAATTTTGAGGGTCAAATACTTAGGTGCCAACTCTTGTTCTGTAGTTACTGAAAGCACCTGCCAGTTATCATCAAACTTCCCCTATGAGCCTGAAAATAAAACTTAAAAGTGTCCATTCTATAAAGCTTGTAGGATCGAAGATGGGAGAATTGAGAAGACGTGCATGCACCTTTGCACAGACCACACCCTGTGTCTGGAAGGCCTTCCCACCTCACTTCTTTGGCAAACTCCTACTCATCCCTTAAGGCCGAATTAAATATCACCACCTGTCTGAAATCTAGTTCCACACTCCAGGTAGTAGAGAGAATTTCTCACTCCTTTGTACCACCTCTTCCCAAACAATTATATTTGTTGCCATTTCTCTTTTCATCTGCCCAAACTCCTAGACTCCTTGAGAGCTGGGCCCATGCCTTTTTATTCTAGGATCCCCAGCACCAATAAATGATGAAGGGATATATTCTAAAAAGAAGTTAGAAATTGGCAAATGACCTGCAGGTAGCAGTGATGGCAGGAAGAGATAGTGCTATTCCATCCAGTGAATAAATAATTAAAACTCAGGACTTCCCTTATGGTGCAGTGGTTAAGAATCCGCCTGCCGATGCAGGGGACAGGAGTTCGAGCCCTGGTCCAGGAAGATCCCACATGCCACGGAGCAACTAAGCCTCTGCACCACAACTACTGAGCCTGCACTCTAGAGCCTGCGAGCCACAACTACTGAGCCCGTGTGCCACAACTACTGAAGCCTGTGCACATAGAGCCCGTGCTCCGCAACAAGAGAAGCCATCGCGATGAGAAGGCTGCGTGCCACAACGAGTAGCCCCTGCTCGCTGCAACTAGAGAAAGCCTGCGCGCAACAAAGACCCAACACAGCCAAATAAAGAAATAAATTTAAAAAAAAAAAGACTTCAGTTATTGAGGAAAGGGACTATTTGCTTGTGTTAAAAAAAAAAATTAAAACTCAATTAGCACATTGAGTATTCCTAGGAAAACCAAGTGGTTTTGTAGCTAACATAGACTTTACTTAAGTCTAGTCCCCTTTTTATTTTATTATCAGAGTTTGCCAGAGAGAACACTCCTTAAGCTGATGTCCATGACTATTCCAGCCTTATTTCCAAGAATGTCCTTCATAACTCCCTACAAACTCGACTGCTTTGTCCTCTCCCCCTAGGCCTTCATTTCCTGCCTCTCTGCTTTGCTTCATGCTGGTTCCTCTCCCTGGGCTGCCCTTCCCATATGTGCACCTTCAAACTCACCTTGCACGCCCTTCGGTGTCCTGCTCGAATATCACCTTCCTCTGGAAGCTATGCTGAAATCAGGCCTAGCCTCAAGCCTCCAAACCCGTGATCTTACTTTCTCCTGAACTCCCACGTGACAATCACTCTCACTAAAGTGTGCACGTGTGTCTTAGCCCCTCGAACAGACTGTTTGCCTGGGCTGGGGGGATGTCCTAGGACTGCCCCATCCTTGTATCCCCCAGAGACCCAGTAATGGCGTTCACACATTTCTGTCCACTTTCCCTCCCGTCCCCAAGCCACCATCAACTTGTGGGTGAACGTATAGTCTCCTAACCTCTGCTCACTCATCCATCTATTCCCACAGAGTAGCCAGACGAATCTTTTAAAAACATTGGTTGGAGCACATCATGCCCCTGTTTTAAAACCTTCAGTGTCTTAGCATTGCTCTTAGGATACAATCCAAATTCTTTCCCATGGTGCAGGAAGGACCCTCTCCACGCCCCAGCCCCATGCCACGCCTTTTCCCATCTGTCCCTCCAGTGCTCCTGGGCACCAGTCTCCTTTCATGTTCTCAGATGGTTTCCTCTGCCTGGAATGCTTTTCCCCCAACCCTCTGCCCAGCTGGTTCCTACTCATCTTTCAGTTCCTCTGGATGCCCTTTCTTTTTTTTTTTTTTTTTTTTGCGGTACGCGGGCCCCTTACTGTTGTGGCCTCTCCCGTTGCGGAGCACAGGCTCCGGACGCGCAGGCTCAGCGGCCACGGCTCACGGGCGCAGCCGCTCCGCGGCATGTGGGATCTTCCCGGACCGGGGCACGAACCTGCGTCTCCTGCATTGGCAGGCAGATTCCCAACCACTGCGCCACCAGGGAAGCCCTGGATGCCCTTTCTTGATCCATGACCTCCCTGTGATCACCCTGCTTTCTCCCTCACAACACACGGTTCTCTCAGCTCATGACATTTGTCACAATTTGTAATTGTATATCATCTGTGAGATTGTTTCTGCACCCCGATGCAGAAACAGTCAGTACTGCTGTCTTTGATTACAACAGTCATGGATACTGTTAGTAGATGGCCTTCTCAGGCCCTCTTCATTCCCCTTTTTTCCTTTGGTAGAACCCCTGTTTTGTTCAAGTCTCTGCTCTCTGGAGGTCATGTGCTTCAGGAGAGGTGAACTCCCAACACTGCCCCAGGGGCTGGGGTTCTGACTGGTTTAGCCACAGGTGTGAGATAGAATTCTAGTTAATAAGACATCAGGGGAAGTCTGCTGAGGATCTCTGGGAAAGATTTTTTTCCTGACTGATAAAAAAGGACACATGGGAAGAAACAGTACTTGTTTCTCTCCTAGACAGTAGTGTGAAGATGTGCCTGGAACAGTGGCAGCTATCTTATGACCATCAGGAGAGCCAGCTAAGAGCAAGCCATTGTCTTAAGGAAAAGAGAAGAAAAAACTAAGAAGAACCTGGATCCTTAATTATGTTGATGAGCTCCTAAATTAACCAATCTTGGAGCTAATCTACTCAGGATTTCTTTGTTGATGAAATAATAAATCCGTTTATTGTTTAAGCCGTTTGAATAGTGTTTTCTGTTCTTTATCGTTTAAAACATTCTAACAGATATACCACTGTATTCTCGATTCCTGGCAAAGCACTTGATATAGTAGGTGTTCAGAAAACATTTTTTGGGGGGAGATTGGGATTGACATGTATACACTGATGTGTGTAAAATGGTTGACTAATAAGAGACATAAATAAATAAATAAATAAACAAAAACGTTTTATTTATTTTTAATAGTTATTTGTCTGTGCTGGGCCTTAGTTGCGGCACACAGGATCTTCGTTGCCACATGCAGGATCTTTAGTTGCGGCATGAGGGATCTTTTAGTTGCACCATGTGGGATCTAGTTCCCTGAGCAGGGATCAAGCCCGGGTACCCTGGACTGGGAGGGCAGAGTCTTAGCCACTGGACCACCAGGGAAGTCCCCCAGAAAATATTTATTGAATAAATTTTGTTAAGACACTGGTTGGATATCTCAAAGTCTTCAAAATTATTTCAAAATTCTGTATAAGCGAGATTTACGTTTGCTTTGCTAACAGATCACAAGCCCCTGTTGGATGCGTTCATTCAGTGGGAAGCTAAGAACATTCTTAATGCTTTCCTTTTTCTGAGGGAGGAGCCTGTGAAATCACTTATTATTCTCATTACTCCTTGGCACTCAGCAATAATGTCCTCCTCCCCACTTTTAGAGCTCAGCGTTTCATCATTCTTTAACTTCTACTACATGAAGCTTCTCTCTCAAACTCCTCAAAGGGTGGGACCAGGTCTCAGTTTTCCCTCATTCTTTCATGTTCTAGGCACATGACAGGTGCTCTTGTTAATTGAGCAAGAGTTCAATTAACCCTTGTTAATTGAGCAAATGAACAAAAATTAAGCAAATACAACCCTACTTGAAAAAAACAGAATTTTATGGAGTTTGGCAGTATCACCTTATTTGCATAAAGTGAGGTACCTTTATAACAGCCAGGAATACTTTCTGTGTCCTCAAGCGTACCAGACAGGAAATGCTCAGGAAGTGGGCAGGGAGACGTTGTTTATTACATATAAACTGGGCCTGGATTTCACAGGGAGGATGCAGAAAACTCAGCATGGGTCTCCTTATTCAGCAATGCTAGTTGAAAACCTCAGTGCTAAAGGTCTTCCTTCTCCAGGAAGACATCATAAGTTAGTCCTGTCTAGTCTACCATTGTGTTCATTTTCTATTGCTGCATAACAAATCACCACAAACTTAGTGGCTTCAAATAATACATGTTTACTCTGACAGTTTTTGTGGGGCAGGAGTCCAGGCATGGCCCAGCTGCGTCCTCTGCTCAGGGTCTCAGGAGGCTGAGATCAAGGTGTTGGCTAGGCTGTATCTCACCTGGAAGCCTGACTGGGGAAGAACCTTCTCCTAAGCTCCCTCATGTTGTTGGCAGAATGCATTGCCTTGTAGCTATAGAGTTTATGAAGCTTACTTCTTCAAGACCAGCAATGGAGAGAGGGTCTCTCCTTCACTGAGTCTCTGATCTCTAGACCCTTTTTTAAAGGGCCTGCTTGATTAGGTGAGGCCCACCCAAAATAATCTCTCTTTTGATTAAAATCAGCTGTTTAGGGATCTCGATTACTTCTGCAAAGTCCTTTCACTCTTGCCATAGTCTGTGGGTGAGAAGCAAGTCATAGTTCCTGCCCACACAAGGGGAGGGGATTACACAAGGGCATCTTAGGACTGAGGGTCATCTTAGAATTCTGCCTACCACAACTACAGGGTTACAGTCTTCTCCTTCCCTGACCCACCAGTGAGGTTAGTTACTCCTGCCCTGTGCCCTCAGAGCAGCCTCTCTCCACCTCTCCAACCACGTGTTCAACTGCTCATGATTGTAATTACTCGTTTAAGTGACTGTTTCCCAACTAGACTGTAAGCTCCAGGAGTACAGGACCTACATCTGATTTTTCCAGTCTTTTCTTTCATGCCTATCACATGGTAGACTCTCAAAATATGTGCTAAATATCAATGGTGTGGAAGGTGCTTTTAAAGTCACTGTAACGATTTAGTTTGGTTGGTTACATGAATCCTTATACACAATATATCTAGCACCTACATTGCTGGGCACTCAGTAAAAGTTTGATGAATGAATTAATGAAGGAACACATAATGACTGAAGCTCTGAACCCTGAATAGGACAAGTAAAGACATTGGCTCCTCACTATAAAATGGCTCTTTGACTTTTTCTGCACATATGAATCCTGCCCTTCTTTAAAAGCCGAGCTTAGACTCTTCTACATGAAGCCTTTCCTCACCTAATTTAGTCTCAACAATTTTCATTTTTCTGAATTCCTATAGCGTTTATAATCAAACGTCAAAACACAAGCACTTTATGTTACATTATCTGTTTTCTACCTCATCTTTTCAGCTAGCTGTAAGCTCTTTTTTTTTTTTTTTTTTTTTTTTTTTGCGGTACGCGGGTCTCTCACTGTTGTGGCCTCTCCCGTTGCGAAGCACAGGCTCCGGAGGCGCACATGG
Source organism: Monodon monoceros (assembly GCF_005190385.1). Taxonomy (NCBI): domain Eukaryota; kingdom Metazoa; phylum Chordata; class Mammalia; order Artiodactyla; family Monodontidae; genus Monodon; species Monodon monoceros. Next base: position 45,339,947 of record NW_021703774.1, on the reverse strand, counting down.
CTCATGGACCCACCGGCTCCGCGGCATGTGGGATCTTCCCGGACCTGGGCACGAACCCGTGTCCCCTGCATCGGCAGGCGGACTCTCAACCACTGCGCCACCAGGGAAGACCTGTAAGCTCTTTGAAAGCGTGGAGTATGCTTTCCATTTCTTTACGTTTTCCACAGAACCGAGCATCTAACATCTTACATCAAAAACTTAATCAATATGCACGGATCTAAAATTAAAAAAATAATTATGGCTAATCTGATTTAATTCTAGTCCTACACATTTTGTAACTTTCTCTTTTTGGATGCAATTGGCCTTTTCAGTCCTGTGTCTTCTCTCCACAGTATCCATCACTAAATGTGATCTAGCCACAGAGCCAGGAATGTGGTTTGCATCTTTCCTGGATGTGCTTAAATACTCCATGGGTCTTTCTCTCCAGGAAGGTCAGGTCTCTGGATAATTCATTTATGTGTTTCTTCAGCATATTCCCCGCAGGTAAGCATATTCCTAAGTCAGTAAGTGTTTAAGGGGAAATGCTGTTCTAAGCAAGACAGTGACTGGTGTAGAAGGTTTAGAAACTGACCACCTCATAATACAAAAAAAGGGGAGGGGTACGGGAGAGTTAGAAATGTACCTCCCATTTAGCAAAACATAATTCTTAAAGATTCTCTTTTGCTTCCCCTGTAAGTGTCTCTAACAACTAAAACGGTGTCCAGACATATGATAAATATTTGCTGAATGAATGAATGGGGAGTAAATCCCTATTAGGCTGTGCTCTTCCTCCTCCTTCTTTAGGGACACAGAGACAGTGAAACTCAGTTACCTTCCAGCCTCTGATTCCAGCTTTTCCTGAGGCCCATCTGAATTCCCACCCTTATCCTCTGAGGGACATTTGTAGGCCCTTATACTAAATCTCAGGGTTTGCTTCAGTTTGCTCTACTTAGTTTTGTTGCATATCAAACATTGTTTAAAAATGAAAACTAAAAAGAGCCTTGGCCAATAAAAAATGAAAACTAGATGTGTGCCCCAGCCCAGGACTCTAAAACAACAGATTGCTAAAGAGAGATGGGAGATTCTCAGAGGTGAACACAGCCACCTGGGACACAGGGATCCTAGAGATAAAGGAAATGGAGAGGCAACGGGACCCCCCCACCCCAGGGAATTCTCTCAGGGGGCCAGACACGCACAAATGATAGAAGATGTGGCTCCTGACCAAGAAGGAATCCACAGGCTGGGCAGAGATCAAAGGCAGAGTACAGGGAAAGCTGAAGCCCAGAGTGAGCCGAAGCCGCACAAAACACCAAGGACAACACAAAGAGCTCTTAGTGTCAGAGGAAGAGCAGGGAGGGTCGCTGCTCGGTGCAGATGACGTCATATCAACAGATGTCAAAAAGCAGAACTCCTCAGCTTCCACTTTGTTCCTGAGTTACACAGGGAATGAAGACCCAGACTGAGGATGGTGAGGAAGCTGATATAGCTGCTCCGAAGAAATTCCAGTTATTTAATCCAGATTCATTAAGTCCCAGGAACTGAAAGATTTTGTGAGTATGATCCCTAAAGCCTTGTCAATAACTGAAGATAAAGTTTAGCAAAAAAATAACATGGAGATAAAGAGGAAGAGGAATCAAAGATAAAGAAGCCCTTGGTGGGGCTTCCCTGGTGGCGCAGTGGTTGAGAGTCCGCCTGCCGACGCAGGGGACACGGGTTCGTGCCCCGGTCCGGGAGGATCCCACATGCCGCGGAGCGGCTGGGCCCGTGAGCCATGGCCGCTGAGCCTGCGCGTCCGGAGCCTGTGCTCCGCAACGGGAGAGGCCACAACAGTGAAAGGCCCGCGTACCGGAAAAATAAAAAGAAGCCCCTGGTGTTTCCAGCCAGAGTGGCTGGGAGGCCGGTGGCACCGGTGGCTGCGGCAGGAAATGGAGGAGATGGAGAGGTCATCCATCTGCTCCCACAGCTTTGTACAAATAAGTCTCAAAGGATGCTTCTGGCCATGTTGTCTCTGCAGGGCATAAATCTGAGATCCCCACCAACATCTCAGCAGCTGGGCAAGAGGAGGCTGGGAGTGGGAGAGGCGGGGTCTCCCATCAGCACACGGGCCACTAGGGGATTCTGCAACACGGCCTTGACTTCCTAGCTGCTTAAAAGCCTAAATATACTGGAAATGTTTCCTCTGTGACCTCAAACAAATCTCTATAAAGGTAAATGAATACCAAAACAAATACAAAAATAGCCAGAAATATAACAAATGTCTGAGAAATCTGGAATTTGGACTCCCTGGCAGAGTCCTGTGCTCTTCCTCACGGTGCTTGTGCCTCCCAGGGACCTGGCCCTGTGGGCCTCAGCCTCGAGCACATTTTAGCTGAAGGAAACCGGGCCTGCAGCTCCGTCCATTCCCTTAGCCATTGCCCTGGGCCCAGGTGCCTTCTCCGATCCCACAGGGGCCCCTTGAATGGTCTAGAATTCTTCTCTGGCTCCGGCTGGGGCACCTTGACAGACAGGTGGGTAGGAAGCAGATTGTCCCTGCTGGCGGGACTGGAGATTTTGTGACTCCTAGCTTTCCTGAGGTGATTTGTGAAACTACAAATAAAGGACTGCTGAGGTCATTTGCTAAAGTCAAATGGAGACAGACTTTTTTTTTTTTTTGATACCTTGTTTTTATTTCCTTTTGCTATATACCAGGATATGGTATTGCTGCAGCATATGGTCCTATATTTAATATTTTGAGCAAACTCTACAGTTTTTCCATAGTGGCTAAACTATTTATATCCCCACCAACAGTGCACATGGGATCCCTTTTTTTCCATCCTCTCACCAATGCTTATCTCTTGAGACAGACTCTTAAACAACTAGATTTTCTCTGCCTGGAGAAAGAAGCAGGTGAATCCTTGCTCCCCAGGGCTTTCATTTTAACTCTGGAGAAATCTGTGTCATCTGCTGAAGCTCCCACTGAGCTGTTTTCAGGCCCCAAGCAGGGACTCTTCGGATAACCGCTCACTCTGGATTCTGCTCCTTGGATCTCCGTAGCAACCTGGGTACCAGCTGGAAGACCTGAAATCCAGCAGCGCCCTGCTTACCAGGTCTGAGGAAAAGCACTGAACAGGTGACAAACAGGAAGTCTCCTTTTGCAGAGGGCTTTTTTTTTTTTTCTTTCAAGATGAGTTCTGAGGAATAAAAAAATGTGTTTAGTTGACCATGAAGTTAGCTTTAAAAATCAGATTCTTTTGCTCAATTCCAGGACAATGATTAACAAATTGGCTCTTGGTTATGTTTTTAAGTCAAATGTTCACGTTTTAAATTTAGCAATTCAAGGACCAGCAATTCACTTTCATTTTGTTCAGGCAAACTGTCACACCCCTGAATTAGCTGTTTTCTAAACTACATTGTGATCATTTTCTTATCAATCTTCATACTTGTCGTTTTAACTGTGAAAAAGAAATGGAGAATTGAAATCCAAGGTTGATATCAAGCTTCCCAATCTGCATACGCTAGTGCCCTCTTAAGCAAAGGCTGGCTCAAGGTCCTTGTCCTAAAAAACCCTACATGTGATTGGGGCTGATAAGAAGAACCAGAGTAAAACAACAGGGACAATACCAGTTCAGCTGAAAATATGCTCTACGGTGTGTGGGCTGGAAGCCATTCCCAGAAGATGGAAATGGCTTATGCTTAAGTTCTTAGGACTTTGAACAAATGTATTCAAATTAATTCTTCTTTCCTCCAGAATTCAAGTGTTTCAGTAGATTGGTTGTTCTGACGTGCCATCTCCCATGAACAAAAGGGATTCCTGTTTCTCTTTTGGCTGTCTTTCAGCCACCTAGCTTTCAGTAAGATACTCTGTGCTTTTTATAACGTGTGAAACTACAACACCTGTCTAGACCTCAAATGATTCCTCTGGGACCAGTTTGCAAAATCTCGAGCTAGTGTTTGATTGGTTATCATTATTGCTCTTGCTTCAGAAACTATTTCCCAACCATTTAAGCACCCAAGGTGGGGTTTCTGCACTTCAGCTGCACTCCATGCTTCTGTTCACCAAGAACCCATTTGGGGAGATAAAACCATAGAATCTTAGGTTCTTTTGCTCCCTGTGAACTTGAAAAAGGCTCACCTGTTACCTTTAGCCAATTGGTCCTCCAGTTTAACTCTTAGGACTGAAACCCCCATGTCAAGGGTGAATCAGGGGGATGTTTCCACTTCTATTGGAGGCCGGTGTTAGGCTGGGATGTGGGGAGACGAGGGGGAGGGGGGTCCACATGTCCAGGTGATGGATCCAGGCTGCAGAAGCCCTTATTCATAGTATCTCTTTTTGCTTGACCCATAGCTGGCCATCAGGCAGTTCTCAATAACCCGAACACTTTCTCCCTCACCCAGTTCCTGGGTGTCTCTTGAGTCATATTCAGGAATGAGGAAGTAAAAGGGGCTGTGAAATGAGGCTCATTGTCATGTGGTTCTCTTTTCCTAATTTGGTCTGGCAGGCCTGGGCACAGGGGCCTGGGAAACATATATTTCTTGGCAAGGGTAGAAGGGAAATCTAGTGCCTTCTATTTTCCCATTCGGTGTCTGAACTGACATTCTGGATGAAAATCTCCAGAGGACAAGAGCTGAGCTGTAACTATCCTTTCTTTTTTCTTTTTTTTCCTTTTCTCTTCTTATCTGTCCTAGTTAGGGCACATATGTGATTTCTAGGCTTGGAAAATGCATCTTTGCGATAAGGGTGATGCAGAAGACAAGCAAAAACATTCACTCCAAAAAACTGTACTTTTGTGGCAAATATTCATTTTCCCACCAATAGGGATATGCCAAAAAAGTCTGTATTTTTCCAAACTTTCTATTTTTACCTCTCTTTTTCTTCTGGTGGCAGAAAACATAATCTCATTCAGTTCCAGGCATACTCAAACACTTCAAGTTTAAACCTACTCAAATTTCCCTACTCTGAAATTTCCAAACTTTTCTAGGCATCTGTCATTCCCTCCTTTTTGAAACTAGCTACTTCTGGCTTACTTGGCCTTCAGCGTCTCTCTTATCGGTACCCATCCAACTGGTCTCTCTCCCTTTTTTATCTTTTCAGGGGTGGGGAGAGTGGTAGCAGGGGAGAGGGTTTGGAAGGGGGAGGACGGTGGAGAGCAGAGGAGACCTCCGCTGCAAACATTCTCCATCCCTCCACCCTATCTTTCAGTGTTACTTAGGACCATTGCTTTTGAATTTAAAAGCCCAAAATTTGTTGTCTTTCTTCTCTGGCTCCACCATGACAATTCTCCTCTGAGACAAATGGCAGCCTCTTATTTCTCCACAAGAATCTGGGGGGAAGGTCACAAAATGAAAGGGAGGGTGAGGGACATAATCCTCCATTAACACTTCACACTATTACATCATCATCATCGCAGTTGTTATGGCAGAGAAGCTCTTCTTTAAAGCTCCACCCCTTCTACTATTGACTCTCAACAGTGGATGCCCCATTGTTGAGCAAAGGGCTCAGGGCCACACCAGCGGCTCATTCTCACTCAGTCCAGGCTGGAACTCGGGGCACAGGGCTCACAGGTCCTCGCTCTCCCAGCAACCTGAGGCAAGGTGTGCTTGGATGGGCAGATGTGGGACCCTGTCCCCTATTGTCCCTCCCTTCCCTTCTCTTCCCTTTCTTCTTTCTCTTTCATGCTCCCTCCCTCCTTCCTTCCCTTCTCTCGTTTTGAAATATAATTTACAAGTAGTCAAATGCACACATGCTAAGTGTATAGCTAAGTGAATGATTACCTGTGTGTGTCATCACCACCAGAGTGCTGCTTCCTTTTCATGGGAGATCATGAGTGTAGTCGTGCAACTGGGACAAATACAGCCTGAATTTGTGCACAAAATGGTCTGACTTTGGGTGCCAGCTGTTTATAGGGGTTTGTGGCTTTTGAATTCCTCAGTTCCTTCCGCCCCAGCTCAGATTGCTGGGTCAGAAAGGCTCCATCAAGGAAACTTCCCAACCCAGAGGCCCTGCAGGGTCCTCTCAACCTGCTGGGGAAGGAACTTGTCACCGACCGACCTCTGCAAAGCCCCAGATGGGAGAATCAGTGGGTCTATTCTAGACTTATCAGTCATGTGAATGTCTTGCCCAGGATGAGGAACTACGTCTTCTGGGAGCATCTCAGCGTCACCCTGCTTGTGGTGTGGGCTGAGCTGTGGGTGAGGCCCACACAGCTGCATTCCCTGGTCAAGTACTAGCACAGAGCCACGAAGCAGAATCAGGACTAGGCTATCAGCTGAGAATAGATCTGAGGTTTTTTTGATTTCATCCATGACCTTTGATAAGTTTTCTCTACTGCTTTTAGATGTTCCCACAATTAACAGGATCTTGGGTCCCCTCATAAGGCAACAGACCAATTCCTCCAGGGACTTTACTCTGAAAGATGCTCACGGTCAGCTCTGGAAAAGTTGAAATTGGTACAACCTTTCTGGAGAGCACCTTGGGATATACTTGTGATACACTTTTATTCGGCATTCCACTTCAAGAAATCTGTTCTGCGGAAATATGCAAATGTGCAAATACCCCCTTCCCCCGCAGCACATATACACATTGCAGCAATGTTTATAATGAGTATAATAGGTAAGAATTTTTTTAAAGCTACGCCACCACCAACAGGGAGGTGCTTAGGTAAATTATGATACACGTGTACAGGAATAGAATGAGGTCGATCTACATGTGCTGATATTGAAATATGGCCAAGCTACTACAAACAAAGCAACACAAACAAAACAAAAACCTACAGAAGAGTTTCATACCTTTTTGATAAGTTAATAAGAATATGATATTAGCACATGTATTGGAAAAAGGGAGAGACTGCAGGATTAACACTGGTTATCTCTGGGATATGGGAGAAATGCTAGGGGACTTTTATTTATAACTTTTATATTTTGGGATTGTTGTAATTTCACAATGAGCTTGTATTACTTTTGAAATATGAAAAACTATTTTTTTGTTCTTTTAAGATAAAGGAAGAAGTCTTAATACTGGTGAGAGGACAGAATTTTTCCCATGACTGCTTCCAGAAACTCCAGGTTAGTCTATCTACAGAACGGGTCCCAAGGGGAGGGAAATAGTAAAACTGGGGTGGAGTGTGCAGTGAAAGTCTCTGCTGGGCCCAGAGACTCTCCTTCACTCAGGGAGCTGGTGGGTGTAGGAAGCAGCCAGTGACCCCCATGATCCCGGCTTCCTGGTGTTCACGCCCCTGTGCAGTCCTCTCTCCCTGAATGTGTGCTGGACCTACTGGCTTGCTTCTAGTGAACAGAACACAGCAAATAAAATAAGCCAGTAATAGCTAAAATAGAAAGGAGGAATAAAAAAATTTTTAAAAACTGAAAAAACATGAAAAGAAAAAAAAAAAGAATACCACAAAAGTGATGGGATGTCCCGTCCAAGATTAGGTGACAGAGGCTGTGTTTCCGTCTTGCTAGCACTGTCTCATCCTCTCTCACTCACCCACTCTGATGAAGTCGGCTGCCATGTTGTGAGCTACATGACTGAGAGACCAGTGTGGCCAAAAGGACAGCCTCTGGGCAACAGCCCGTGAGAAACTGAGGCCCTTAATCCAACAACATGTGCAAAACCGATCCCCCCCTTAGTTGAACTTTGAGCTGAGTGCACCTCCAAGCCCTACGCCTTGAGAAAGACCCTGAGCCAGAGGACCCAGCTAAGTTGTGTCCAAATTCTCGACCCACAGCAACTGTGAGATGATAAATGTGTGCCGTTTTCAGCCTCTCAGTTTTGTGATAAGTTTTGAAGTGATACAGTAGGGAAACGAACGTGACCTCCTACTCACTCAAATGGGGTGGAGTCTTTGGGGGAGGGGGCAGTACCTTGTTAATTTACTCTACCTGTATGAGAAGGTCACCTTTTAAGACTTTCACTAGCATTTCTGAATTTGGAAAACAAGGGTATTTCCAGGGAAGGTAGAGATGCCTTGGGGAATGATGCCCCGCCTCTTTGTACAAATGTTTCATACATTGGGGGTCTTCAAATGTGAATGTTGGAAAGAAGTATTTGTGGTAACCAGCCCCCAAGATGGCTTCCAATCATCCAAACCTCCTGGTATTCACGTCCTTGTGCAGCCTCACAATGAGTCAGAGCTGACCCATGAGACCACCAGAGGACATGACTGTATGTGACTTCCAATGTTAGGTCATAAAATTGCAGCTCTTGCCTTGCACACTTGGACAGTTTTCTCTGGTGGAAACCAGCTGCCATGTCATGAGGACACTCAAGAAGCCCTGCTCTGAAGCCCATATGGAGAAGAACTGAGGCTTCTTGCCAAGTGTCAACAAAAACTTGCCAGCCTTGTGAGGGAGCCACCTTGGAAGGAGATCTCCAGCCACAGACAATCCTTCAGATGACTGTAGCGCTGCTTATATTTGACTACAACTTCATAAAAGACTCAAAGCAAAATATACTCAATAGGGCTTCCCTGGTGGCGCAGTGGTTGAGAGTCTGCCTGCCGATTCATGGGACGCGGGTTCGTGCCCCGGTCCAGGAAAATCCCATATGCCGCGGAGCAGCTGGGCCCGTGAGCCATGGCCGCTGAGCCTGCGTGTCCGGAGCCTGTGCTCCACAACGGGAGAGGCCAAAACAGTGAGAGGCCCGCGTACCGCAAAAAAAATATATATATATACATATACTCAATAAGTCACCACCAAATTCCCCACCCACCTGAATTGTGAAAGATAATAAAGATAATTGTGAAAGATAATAGAGATAATAAATTATTATATTTTTAAAAACAAACAACCCAATCAAAAATGGGCAGAAGACCCAAATAGACATTTCTCCAAAGAAGACATACAGATGGCCAATAGGCACATGAGTAGATGCTCAACATCGCTAATTATTAGAGAAATGCAAATCAAAACTACAATGAGGTACCATCTCACACCAGTCAGAATGGCCATCATTAAAAAGTCTACAAATAATAAATGCTTGAGAGTGTGTGGAGAAACGGGAACCTTCCTACACTGTTGGTGGGAATGTAAGGTGGTGCAGCCACTGTGGAAAACAGTGTGGAGGTTCCTCCGAAAACTAAAAATAGAACCACCATATGATCCTGCCTTTCCACTCTTGGGCATATATCTGGGTAAAACCATAATTCGAAAAGATACATGCACCCCAATGTTCATAGCAGCACTATTCACAATAGCCAAGACGTGGAGACAACCTAAATGTCTATCGACAGATGAATGGATAAAGAAGATGTGGTATACATACTCAATGGAATATTACTCAGCCATAAAGAAGAATTAAATAATGCCATTTGCAACAACATGGTTGGAGCTAGAGATTATCATATTAAGTGAAATAAGTCAGAAAGAGAAAGACAAATACCATAGATATCACTTATATGTAGAATCTAGAATATGATACAAATGAACTTATTTACAAAGCAGAAACAGACTCATAAACATAGAAAACAAGCTTGTGGTTACCAAAGGGGAAAGGGGGTGGGGGAAGGATATATTAAGAGTTTGGGATTAACAGATACACACTACTGTATATAAAATTGATGAACAACAAGGGCCTACTGTATAGCACAGGAAATTATATTCAGTATACTGTAATAAACCATAATGGAGAATTTTTAAAATGATTATTGTTGGTTTTAGCTACTGTGTTTTAATTTGTTATGTGGCAATAAGTAACTACATTCTTGGTCATCTTTATTGTTTAACATTCATTTATTCAACCAACATTTTCTGCACATCTGCTATATATTGGGTAACTGTGCTAGACAGGGGAGAAATATGGTGAGCAAAAACAGACGTAATGCCTGTTTTCATGGAGTGGACCATTTAGTAGTGACAAAGATAATCAGATAATCATATAAATTCATGTAAATTACAATAGTGTCAAGTGCTACACAAGAAAAGGGCTATAGCTACTCAGGGCTATGAAGGGGACCTAATTTAGATCAGATGGAGTTAGGAAAAGTTTTCCTGAGGAACTAAACTGAATGAGGAGTGAGTTAGGTGAATGGGAAGGGGAAGAGAAGAACATTCCAGGCAGAGGAAGCAGCATGTGCAAAGGCCCTGTGGCTGGGGCTCAGAGATTGAGGAGGAGCAATGAGGCTCAGAGACAGAGGCTAATCCACACAGAGTTTTGTGGCCATGTTAAGGAGTTTGGATTTATACTAAGACCAATGGGAAGCCTTTGAAGCCTTTTAAGAAGTAGAGAAATATAATATGATTTTGATTTTAAAATCTTTTATTTAAATCTGACTGTGTAGAGAATGGATTGAAAGGCATCTGTGAGGAGATCAGCGAGAAGGTTGTTTCAGTAATCCAGGTACTGTTACCATCAAATAGCATGTTTACAATTCCCAAGCACAGTCAGGTTTCTTCTTAGTATTCTTTACAAAGAGTGAGTTATATAGACATAATTTTTGGCCTCTCGGAGCCTATTGTGTAAAAAATCAGCAATGGTAGGGTCAAATGGGATGACATGCAGACATATAAGATAGCTGGAAAATTGAGAAGTAACTCCAGCAAAGACCGAGATCAATCAGTCAATTAGTACAGAAAGAAAATATAACGAACATTTCTTGAAAATCCAATAGCTATGTTAGACATTTGACACTCCTTATTGATTTATGCCCCATAACAACTTCATGATGCAGATGACATGAATACACAGGCTCAGAAAGGTTAAGCAAGTTAACAGAGATCACATAGCTTGTGTGGTCTGTTTGTTCCAAAGTAAAAGCTTGTTTTATTCCACCATATCACCTGCATTTCTTATAATATTCCATTTGAAGTCCTTCATGTAGTGGAAAAAGTTTTGTTTATAACCAAACTCTTAAATTCTAGTTGATCACTGTAATGTATATATTTCTCTAGGCGATATAATTCTCCAAGCTAACTTCATTAAAATGGGGACTATACCAATATTCATGCATTCATCATTCAACAAAAGGTGCCTTGTCCTTCAATAACATATATGAGGGACCCCAATTACATGCAAGTTTTATAAAGTGACCAGAGATAAATAATCCATGGACTCTGCCTTAGAAGAATCTATTTATGAAACATATATTTATTGTTTTCTGAAAGAAGAATCCCCTGTTTCTGAAACTTTTCTCCTTTATGTTCCATCCACGGAGTTACTGTGATAGTTTGCATGTTAGTAAAGTGAGATCCAGACGACTCCTCACAGTTGATTGGTCCAGAGGTTGGTTCTAGACTCAAGCTGGGCCAATCAGAAACCTTCTCTGGGACTTTGGAAGTTGAACTGAGAAAGAGAAGTCAGTCTTGGTCTGGGTGCTTGAACTTCAAGATGGAAAACTTGGGGGGCTTCTGATGGACACGTTTTGTCACTTGACTGGTAAAGGAGAGGAAGCTGGTTGGTAATAAAAATAAGAATGGAGCAGACCTGCAGAGAAATGTAGGTATCAGTTTTAGGTAGTAGGCACATAAGGTTAAGCAAAGCTTTAGTTAATATCATGTTCTACAGCATCGGGTAGCACCATTTACTCCGATTTCCTATGAGTGGCATGCTTTAGAACGTGACCCCAATGAATGGGGTCCCCGGGAGTTGTGATATTAGACAGTCCTATTTTTAGTTGGAGATGGGGCTGTAGATAAAGGCCAGGACCAAATAACTCAGGTATTGAATATAATTGAATGGCACGCGTACTGTCACTTCACCCCTCTAAAACCCAATGCAGACATCACTAATGATCATGGTTCGCCTTCCTGTTGGCTCCCAACATGTCCTACTCAGCACAGCACTCCAGTCACCATTAAGCAGCATGTGCCTTGCCTATATACTTCCTGATCCAACAGCTGTAGCATGTCATTCATAAATGGCTTTGTCTCAGCAGCAGATGTTTCTCCCTCTAGCTAGAAGAAACACTGGGGATTATATCCGAATTAAGGAAATCTTTTGCTTTTTGTCTGAGGACTAAGAAAATTGGAACCAATGTTCAATCACTTAGTGATACCATGATATCAGTTAATTAACTCGTTTTAATACCTGAAAAATAAGGATTGAATCTTACATACACCAAGTAGCCCCTGGTTTGTATTGGGTTGGCCAAAAGGTTGATTTGGGTTTTTCTGTAACATCTTATGGAAAAATCCGAACGAACTTTCTGGCCAACCCAATGGATACTTGATTGAATGACAGTGAATTGTACCTTAACATGTGAAATACTTAGGGTAGGGTTAGCTGTCCATCTTAAGAAAACTACCCTCAAGTCCTGAAAAAGGCAAGCAAGCTAGTCAATTAGGAACTCTGTGGGACTTCTGCCTGAGGACAAACTAATCACTGGGATCCTTAAATTTGGAACTGTAATTATTGAGAAGGAAAAAAAAAATCAATGTTTTCAAATAAAAAAATCTAAAATTGAAGATCATAAAAACAATAAAGGAAACTTTAGAAAAATTTTAATTTTAATTTTGGAGCTGGGAAAACCTTTCTAAGTATGACTTGAGCACTAAAAACTAGAATGAAAAGATTAATAAACTCAATTATAGAAAAAGGAAATAACTTTTTTCTTCATAATAAAAACCATCATAAAGTCAAAAGACAAACTGCAAGAAAATATTTGATATTTCTGTGACAAATAAAAGGCTTATATCCCTATGATAAAAAGAGCTCCCACAAATCGATAAGAAAAAAACCCCATCAAATTGGGCAAAGGAAATATAGAAATAGAAAAGAAAACTGGCTCTTAAAACATATGAAAAGATGCTCAACCTCATTTACATGAAAAGAAATGCAAATATATGATATCATTTTTTTTAACCTATGAGATTTGCAAAGATATAAATGTCTGATTACAAACACATAGGGAAGATGGGCGGAGGGGAACAAACGTTCTCCTCCATCACCAGAGGAAGTGTAATTGGTGTTCTAAGGAAGGCAATCTATCAAAATTATAAATACGTACCCTTTGACCTAAAATTTCACTTTTAGACATTTATCTATAAATAGGTTTGAACATATGTAAAATGGTTTATGCAATGTTATTAAACGTTAATTCATCGTAGCATCATTTATAATTACAAAAGATCAGAAACCACCTAAATCAGTAGGGAAATGGTTAGGTAACTTATGGTTTATTTATTTATACAATAGAATATTTATTTATACATTTATTTATACAATAGAATATTACACAGTCATAAAAGAGAATAAGGGAGTTCTTTAGGTACTGACAGGGAATTATTGCCAAAATATACTTAACGAAAAAGCAAGGTGCAGAACACTATTTATAGTATGCTAGTATTTATATAAACAAAGGGGGAAATATATAGGCATTTGCTTATAAATGCATACACTATATCTGTAAGGATGCCCAAGAATTTAGTAATATTAGTTGGTTGTTAAAAGGGGAACTGGTGGGGGAGGGGAAATAACCATAGTACATCTTTTTTGTCTTTTGGATATTGAACAATACAAACAAATTTATTTGAAAATAAATAAGTAAATTAAAAAAGATAAAATACACTGACTTTTAACTCAGACATCAAATAGAAGAAAAGCTTAATTTAGAGGTACTTCTGGAATCTTGATTCAATTTTTGGATAAACAAAAGGAGGCATCGTGTTATTCAGCAGCATTGTCCATTTACAGCATTCATGACCCTAAGAGTTTGATTGGAAAACCTTAAGTATAAATAGTCAGGAAAGGTGGTTATAAGTTCATGGATGCTATTTAATAATTTTTATCTTTAAGGAAAACAAAAAGTATTGGGACACATCTCCGATCTTAGAAGGTGATGCCACAGAAAAATGAAAGCTGGTCCATTGTAAATTCCCTTGATGCCACTGGCAGTCAGATGTGAGCCGGAATTCTGTCCTTCGGTCACTTTCTCTGGTAACTTGCAGAGCCACACACTGTAACGGCTGCACATGTTACCCACAATGGCTCTAATTTCCACCTAAGGCTGATAAATTTTCTGCCTAAATGTCCACATTGAAGTGAATTGAATTTGTGACTAAACTTGATTGGATCTAGGCTATTTGAACCTAAGGAGGATTTTACTCTCTGCATAGCTCTCAAATTTTTGCTTCTAATATGTTCTCCTATTCCATAGAACTTGGAGATATCTTAGTCAGATGATTTGGCTCAATCAATATTATGCAACTAATAGATATCTGCTGAGCATCAACTATGTCAAGGAATTGTGGAGAATGAGTAAGACATGGCTACTATGACACCAGGAAGGCCATAGAGTCTTCTGGAAGACTCATAGGAAGGTCAAGAGGGTGTCCTGGGAAACATTAGCTAAATGCTCAGCTGGAAAATGTGTTAAGTCTTAGAAAGCTGGACTGTGGAATTCAGTAGGTGAGTCACATACCATTCAATTTGTATTTCATGTATCCGGCCTTTACACAACTGTCTCATAGTGAAAGAGATGAAAACATAGATAATTTATGCTTATTCTCTTTAAACATACAAGTAACATAAATGATGAAGGAAAAAGGAAATGTAAGCGTGAACTCTGGGTCCTCTGGTGCTTGTGGTTCATCAACGTGGGGAAGTAGCACCACCTTGAGGCTGATGAGATGCTGTATTTCTGTGCGTCCCAGGCTTCTGTAGCTTGACGGGCTGGTATAAGAGGCAACTGCATTTTAGTACACAGAACGTTTTAATGCTGGGGTTTTCACCTGTTCTGTCAGTGATGTTGGGCTGAGGTGGAGAGGCGGGGTGGGGGGGGCAAAAATCCATGGCAGGGATACGGACAAAAGAAGCCTTCTTTTAGAGCACTCGTTTCTAAAGTGTTCTGAGCTCATTTAATTTGTTTTTTAATTGGGCTTACCTTCCCATTCCTAATCACTTTGGTGCTCTTTTGTACTCCTTTTGTCTATAAGGTTAAGTTATTTGTAAATCGAAAGGGAAAATAACGTATTTAAAAATTGGTCCTAGATTTCGGGTTATTTGTTCAACTGCTGGCCAAAGCAATCTATGGAAATAAAAATCAGCATTTTTGCAGTTTAGAAATAAGCAATTCAAATATTTTGAGTCATTTGGGGAATTGTGGGAGGGCATTACTTAATCTGCCTGAGAACCACATATTTAATTAGTAGAAATGATTGAGTGCCTGAGCATGAGTGTAAGATAAACTAATTGGAAAAATGAGGCAGGAGGGTAGAGAGAGGAAAGAGAGGGAAGGAAGGCAGTAGATGCAGGGACTGAAGAAAGAGAAAAATAAAATAGAGAAGAAAAGAATTAGGGAAAGGAAAGGATACAAGGCAAATGAAAACCACAAGTGGGAAGGGTGGAGAAGACAACAGCAGGTTAGAATTTATCCAAACCCAACCCAAGGCTGGCCAACATGTGATGGCGCCATGCACGAGGAACACAGTCAAATATTTGCTATTGGGTTGGTGCCTGGTGAATGGTGGGTTGGTTCCTTATCCATGCAGTCTGTGATTTTGATCCTGATTTCCTCACACCCAGAGTTATCTCAGGAATTTCCCATTTCCCAGGATTTCTCCTCAAAACTAATCTTCAACTGGCTTTGAAACTGGAATGTGAGGGCACTCCAGAAGCGTGGACAGAAATAAGCTTCCAATTTGGGGTACCTCGAAAATGGAACACCAGGCAATTATATTGAAGGTGGCCAAAGTGATTCCTAGGATCAATTAAGCAGATAATTTTTAGTTTATGACCAATAAACTCTTTAACTTGGCTAATGAAATGAGAGATTGCAGCTCTGGTTCTTGCTAAATGGAATTATGACAAAAACTAATGAAAACAGAACTTCATTAGTTAAAAGACATCATCTATGAAAACATGGAAAAGAGGAACCTATTAAAAATACTGGGTAAACGGCAAGGCACAAGAGAAACTGCATGCTTTGAGAAACCCAACCCTCAGTCACTTTCTTGTAGTGGAGTTATGTATGTTTTGGGAATTGGCCTCTACCTTACACTTTAGTAACCATCAAAAGGCAAGTAAAACTCACGATATAAAAATAGCAACGCTACGCTTTCTGTGCTACTGAGTATGCCTCTAGCGTAGCAGCCCTTCTCCAAATCTTTCTTTTGACTTCTCTGCTTGTCAACTTTTGCTTCATTTAAGGGCTCCGGAGTGGATTCTACCTCTCAAGAGTAACGCTCAAGCATCAAGATTAGAGATTCCTAGAGAAAGCCCGATGCTCATCTGTCCTGGAAACACCTGTGCTCCCCAAGCACCAGAGTTGAGAGACAAGTGTGGTACAACCTTGGAGTCAGGCAGATGTGAGTTGGAATTCATTTCCTGCAAACTGTGTGTCTTCTGCATATTCTCTAAGCTTCAGTTCTGAAGATAAAGTATGATAAGACTGACACATAGTTAAGTACTCAATAAAGGGTGGCTTTCGTGTTTTAGTCCACCTACTCTCACTCAGAATCTTGCTTCGGAAATTAAAAGCCATTATTACTACCACACGCTGGGGGTGCTATGCCTTTGGTTTCCTGCTATTTGTGTTATATCTATTTGTGTTATATCTCATAAGCTTGGGTAACTCTGGGCCACATGGACCTATGCAGGACTCCTGATATTGTTTCAATGTTTCAGACTACTTTTAAATGAACACTAAACATAACTGATGTTTTAAGAAATGATCAAAAATACTTAAAGGATAAAATTATTCATATCCATTTTTTATAAGTGAAGCTCTTTATTACTTTCTTTCTTATAAAATTTAAATTTCCCATTCTTTTACTACTGTAAAAGGGGTGAGACTCAGTGACCATCAATGTCTATTTCAGCTAAAAATTTTTATCAAAAAGCTCATGACTTTCTTGAAATGTCCCTTGGAGATACTTTACCACAACCTAATCCTCTTAATAAATTTCACTGTCTATAACTTTGTTAAAAACATTAAAACCATAAGGACAGTGACAATTAAACCTACTTCGGGGCTCCCCTGGTGGCGCAGTGGTTGAGAGTCCGCCTGCCGATGCAGGGGACGCAGGTTCGTGCCCCAGTCCGGGAAGATCCCACATGCCGCGGAGCTGCTGGGCCCGTGAGCCATGGCCGCTGAGCCTGCGCGTCCGGAGCCTGTGCTCGGCGACGGGAGAGGCCACAACAGTGAGAGGCCCACGTACCGCTAAAAAAAAAACCAAAAACCTACTTCGACTTTCTCTTCTTTCTACTCTGTCCATTTCAGTTGGACCTGCCCCTTCTGCCTGTGCACGACCTAGTTCTGACTGATCTGTCTCAGTTTATTCCAGTCCACCCTGATTTCACTACTGCCTCAACACTGATTAACTGCACTTACAAATACTAATTACTTCGCAATTAGGCTGAAAGCAACTTGTGAGCAAGATCAAAGTTACTTTTCCACTATGTCCTTTGTGATCATGGGGAACACAGTTCATGCTTAAAAAAATTCAGTTAATTTGTCCCATCTACAGATGAATTTCACCTGTGTGTTGATGGAATGCTGTAACACATCATCATACTTACTATCAAGTATGACATTCGATAACAGTTACCTAAACGGTACTGTTATTGAATGACCAACAAAGGGTACGTGTGCCATTTTTTCCCCTTTAAAAGTGGCAAAAACAAAACACACAGCAGTAGTTAAAAACAAACCACTGAGATTCAAGTAGAAAGGAATGGGTGTCCAGAGTGCCCCTTAGCATTTACATCTGTTTTCCACAATTCATGCTGACTATACTCCCTCTCTCCACCACGACGGTGCGGTGTCACAGTTAGTATCACCTGGGCTGACATTTAGCCGAGATGCATCATTTGAGCCACTTGTTTCCAGCTGGTGTCCGTTCTGACTCAGCCCCTGTGCTGTTCTGTTACATATTTTAATTATCTCCGTTGAGTAAAGCTGTTGGCAAATTTCGAATACACCCATTCCTGTGACTATAAAATATGGAATTCCGGAATTTTCCCCAACACTATAGTCATGAAAGTGATGTTAAGACGAATTTTATGAAAAGGTACTGCAATATCACTTCTGTTTTCATTTTAAAGTTTGTATGTGGTTATGTTATACCTATTTGACCACCTCTAATACCTATAGCTTAGCTTTTCTTACTCATAGCCCTCTGAATTGCCTGCAAGTTTCTAAAGCTTTAAAGTGGGAATCTAGCCAGGTGCAGTGGGAAGGCAATCAGAGGTTGCCTTGAGTAGGTAAGGACAGTAGATGTGAGGTGTAAGAGAGAGTTCAGAAGCTGGGAATAAACGACTGCAGGTGCTGGACTCATTGGCACAATCTAGTCTAGGTCTCTGAGCAGTGACACTACAGGTGTTCGGCGGACATCCAGAGGGCTACGGAATCACTGCAGAGGCTTCATTATTAATATATTAATGACTCTCCTCTTCTCTACTACCTTATGTTTGAATAAAGTAGTTTTATAAACCTTCTACACAAAATTAGTTGTCAAAGAGTATAATAACCTGGTGGTAAAACAGGAACTCTTTCCTCTTCATTAACTATGCATTCATAAGTATTAAAGTAAGAGAAAAATAAATTATTCAACACTGACATTTTATTTTCTGAAGTTTATCATTTTTACAAAACAGAACAAAAAGCAGGTATCAAAAACAGCAAAGAGTTTACAGAATTTCTGCACCAGTTTCCACACAAGTCAGTGATTATGACACTGGTGTCTAATGTAAATACTAGATACAGTCTGATTTCCCTCATGGTCATAAGCATTCAGGTGATTTGTTTTAGAGCTACCGAATAATTATTTTTACATAAGCACCGGTCATTTTTTGAGAACCAATTTGGTCTGTCCAACAAAGTGAATACTTTTTGATGTGTGGCATTTTCTTTTTTTAAAAAAAACACTGAGCTAAAATACAGAATGTGTATGTGTTTGGATCCTAACCAAATCTTTTGAGATCCCAATAATTACCCTGAAGAACACTGAAGACATTTATAGGACATATTAAATACTAGTTATATACCTCATAATGTCGAAGGCAGCTACTATAATTCTAAAGAAAATAGCATTTCATTCAGAGGCTGCCCAGAGTTTCAACTACATCATAGTTTCCACATCCTTCCTGATTTGGAGTAGTTTCCCCAAATAGGGCCATATTATTAGAAAAAAAATTTTATGCTCATGCCAAACAGGGTCTGGCATTTTACAGATACAGTTGTGTAGAGCAAGATTCCTTGCTCTGTACCCTGGGTGACCACAAAGAAATCAAGAGGCCACGATTACTGGATGCTGAGAGGAAGAAGCGTACTTAAACTCACATAATCTGGCGGCAAGCAGAAACAGAGTTGGAACTTGGTTGTGGTGTTCAGCCACCACTTGTTCCAGAAACACATTTCGTTTAAATAAGGGAAGTATAGTCCAGTTTTGCAATGTTAATAGCTGCCAGTCTCTCAAAAATTTTTTATAAAGATCATTTCCTGGCTAGCAATGAGTTAGGAAACCGGCCTCAAATTCTGATTAAATTTCTCACTATTAGTCAAAAACAAAACCAAAAAACCGCTCCCAAAAACCAAACAACAAAAAAACCCCCCACACCAGCCAATAGGGGTTAACAATTGCACAATTAAACTTGAATGTAAATTACGCTATGTACAGACTGGTATACACATCACTGAAATCATTTTGAGAGAATGAGACATTCCTGTTGAAACATTTCTTCTACTTTATCCCAATTTCATTAAAGAAAAACTGATATGTAATTTTCTTCTTTATAGATATGAAAAGGAAACAAGAAGGCAAAGCTGAGAGAAACAGATGCTACCCAAAGGGCAGCGGTGGCATTTGGTTGTTTTGGTCTTTGTACCAGCAACTCCCACCCCATGGGAGATATCCGTTCCCGCCGGCCTACACGGTTTTCCTTGCAGTCAAGACTCGAACAATGGACCCCACTCCTCCAGCAGCAAGTGCCTAAACACAAACCAAAGTGTCAATGTTGGCAGAATCATAAAGGCTCAATTCTCACACCAAGCAAAACATTTTTCTTTCTTCTTTTATTTTTTTAACATCTTTATTGGAGTATAATTGCTTTACAATGGTTAGTTTCTGCTGTATAACAAAGTGAATCAGCTATACGTATACATATATCCCCATATCTCCTCCCTCTTGCATCTCCCTCCCACCCTCCCTACCCCACCCCTCTAGGTGGTCACAAAGCACCGAGCTGATCTCCCTGTGCTATGCGGCTGCTTCCCACTAGCTATCTGTTTTATGTTTGGTAGTGTATATATGTCCATGCCACTCTCTCACTTTGTACCAGCTTCCCCTTCCCCCTCCCTGTGTCCTCAAGTCCATTCTCTATGTCTGCGTCTTTATTCCTGTCCTGCCCCTAGGTTCTTCAGAACCTTCTTTTTTTTTTTTGGATTTCATATATATGTGTTAGCATACGGTATTTGTTTTTCTCTTTCTGACTTACTTCACTCTGTATGACAGTCTCTAGGTCCATCCACCTTGCTACAAATAACTCAATTTCGTTTCCTTTTATGGCTGAGTAAAATTCCATTGTACACATGTGCCACATCATCTTTATCCATTCATCTGATGATGGACCCTTAGGTTGCTTCCAAAAACATTTTTCTTAAAGGAAGAATGTGTGCAGCAATTGATTTTGGATTCACTAATTTTCACAAGTATTTCTTGAGCACCTACTATGGGCCAGTCACTGTTCTTAGCAATGGGGATACAGTAATTAAAAAAGAAAAAAACCTTCAGAGTTCCTGCCCTCAGGTGCTTACATTCTAGTGAGATCCTAGTTTACATTCTAGTGTGTTGTTTTCAAATAATAATATGTTCTTAAAGATCTGCAGCATGATGTTTTTGCCACAAACAGGTGCTCAAATATAAATTTAGGACATTCGTTCTGCTCTCAGCAGTGTCAGGAAGAAATTCAAACTGGGATCAACCATTTTAAGTTCCGTTTAGACTAGTCAGTTTGTCAGATTTTTCTTTTTGCAAGTTAAGAAAATACTATTTAATAGCTAAGAACTTAGGAACTTTGACTTTGCCTTGGAAAATTGGAAGTAATGACTAAGAATTAGGAATCTGAAGCCCTGGTTTACTTGTGGTCGGAAACACTTACTGAATACCTTTGTGTACTGGGTACTGTGCTAGATGCTGGGGGTACAAAAGTGAACAAATACAGCATTCGAGTCTACTGAGAAGAGACAGACAATATAAACAAATCATTTAAATATAATATAATACATGAAATGACAGAGCTATGCTTTGGGTGCTATAAAAGCACAAGGAGGGGCATATACCCAACCTGAGGGCATAGAGGAATGTGAAATGGTGAGGGAAGGCTTCCTGGAGAAAACGATACATTAAATGGATAAGTAGGTGACAGACTGACATAAAGGGTAAAGAGGCACTGGGGCAGAGAGAAAATCATGAGCAAAGGCATAGAGGTGTGAAACATTATGGTGTGTTCAGGGAAAACACATTATTATGCTTACTGCTGGAGCATAAGGGGAAGAACAACATGGAAGATGAGGCTCGACCTGGGAACTTGGAGTTGATTCTGCAGGTGATTCACAAGGGTAGATTTGGAAGTTAGAGACAGCATTCTGGCAACTGGGTGGAGAACAGATTTGACGGAGGCAAAACTGGTAGCCAAGAGACCAGTTTAGGAAACTATAGCAACAAAATGTTAGAGATGGTTGAGTGGATGATCTGAGAAGTATGTAGGAGGTAAGACTGTCAAAAACTGGTGACTGTTAGGAAGAAATGAAGACTTAACACACGCCTCGGTTTTCCAGTCTACAAAAGGGGAATAGCAAGCATTCCGTCCTAGCATTTTTATGAGGATTAAATGAGTTAATATTTATAAAGTGCTTAGAATACAGTAACTGCTCAGTCAATGTTTGCTATAATCCTGAAACTATACTGAAACTAGGCTGATAGGTTTTAATGCTGGCTCTTCATCTGTAAATTGAGGATGATAAAGATATTTATATATTTCATAGGGCTGTTGTATGGATCACATGAAACATAAACCAAAAGTACAGCAGCTGGTGAATAAAAAGTATTCCATGAATAGGATGACTATATCAATTACTCTCCAAACTGATACACTGTAGAGTAAAAGGGAACTATTCATAATTATGTTGGGACCACAGGCATAAACTGGGGCTGTCTTGGGAAAACTGGGAGGTATGATAATCCTATCCATAAATGTTAGCTCTTTATATTTGACAGTGTATGAGGAACAAAGTGACTTGATCCAGGTAAAACAGCAAGTTTTGCTACCTATTCATAGCTTACATGTGTGTTTTTACTCAGATACCAAGATAATAGCTTCTGAAAAACTGAGTTTTGGTAACTGTAAGGTGTTAGCGAATATACACCTTACCTGTGGTTGGTTCTATTTGAATGTTACACTGCTTATATCTATACCAATATAAGATAAGACTTGGGTATTAAAGATTACCTTACCAACCTGAAGCTAAAAATTCCCCTTAGCCATTATTTTGGGGGGCGGGGGGCAGATAGTATACTAGCATCTGCTTATACTGCAAAGCAAAAAGCATGAAAAGAGAAAAAAATGTAAGAATTCTTGATCCCACCTCTGGGTTCATTTTTTTAAACTGTGGTAAAATATAACATAAAATCTGCCACGTTAGCTATCTTTAAATGTAAAATTCAGTGGCATTAATGACATTCAAAATATTGTACAGCCATCACTGCTATCTATTTACAATACTTTTTCAGCTCTCCAAATAGAAACTCTGTACCCATTAAGCAATAACTCTCTATTCTGCCTTCTCCCCAGCCCCTGGTAATCTCTCATCTACTTCTGGTCTCTATGAATTTGTCTATTCTAGATATTTCATAGAAGTGGAATCACACAGTATTTGTCCTTTTGTGTCTGGCATATTTTACTTTGCATGTTTTCATGGTTCATGCATGCTGTAACATGTATCAGAACTTCCTTTTTTTGGTAAAATAATATTCCATTGTATGTATGTGTCACATTTTGTTTATCTGTTCATCTGTTGATGGGCACTTGGGTTGTTTCCACCTTTTGGCCATTGTTAAAGAATTCTTGATTTTATTATTTTCTTTTCAAAGTTTTGATTTAGTTCAAAGTTCAAGATTGTGTTTAATAATCATTACTGAATAAACTTACGTGTTGCATATCAGCGTCTCTTAAGACCAAGGCTAGTAAGCATAAATCTAAACTTTCATTTTCATGCATTTATTTGTAATAGCAAAGATGTATAACCAAAAAGTCAAAATAGTTATTTAGGTGAGAGGCTGTTATTGTTATTCTCTATTACAAAGGAATCAGTCATATAAGTGTATAATTCATAACTTACCTTTTCATGCCACTGCAATAACATAGCACTGCTATTGTCAGAGGGGCTCTCAAAGCCTTTATAAATATACTTCATTAGGAGATCCACACCATTCTTGTCCAGGGATTGAACTGCCTTTTCAATATCATTAGCTTTAAAAGAGATGAGCACCTTCAAGACAATGCTGCCTGCTCGATCCTGAGGGTAAATAAGTAACATCATTTAGACTCATTTTTGCGTGTGGGGTTACAGTTTTAGAAAGGCCACACTGAGAATGTGACATTTGAGTAAAGACCTGAAGGAAAGAGGAAACTTGTGGCGTACTTGAGGAAAGTATTTCAGACAGAGAAAAGGATAACTGCTGTTAGTGTGTGTTCAGTGTGTTCAAGGAAGAGCAAGAAGACCCAAGGTGGCTGGAGCAGAGTGGAGGACAGGAAGTCAGATAGGTAGTGGGAAGACAGAGCACGTAAGCCCTGCAGGCCCTTGTGAGGACTTTGGCTTCCTGTCGGAGAGATGAGAAGATGCTGGGAGGTTCTGAGAAGAACAGGGATATAATCTGACTTACACTTTAACAGGACAAGTTGGCTGCCATGTTGAGAATAAGCCGGGGGCAGTGGGGTTGGAGG
>NW_021703774.1:45290014-45316107 GCF_005190385.1 Monodon monoceros | reverse complement strand
GGCTGCCATGTTGAGAATAAGCCGGGGGCAGTGGGGTTGGAGGAGGGCGGGGAGAGCAGGAGACAAGGCAGACGCAGAAGCAGGGAGACCAGTTTGGAAGTTACTGCAATAAGACAGGCCAGTTTTGGCTAGCATGGTAGCAGTGGAGGTGGTCAGAAGTGGACAGATTCTTGATATATTTGAGGGTAGAGCCGAAAGGATTTGCTTACAGACAGATGTGATAAGTTATCAATTTATTAAATCAATACATTTCACTTCTTGATCTTAAAAAAAAATACAAAACAAAAAAAGAGGAAACTAAATTGCAGTCCAACCATCCTTCAGAAATGTTATTAATAAACAAAAATTTAAGTTTTTAAAACTTATTTTGTTTCATATCTATAGTCACTTGACTATAGATATGATATAGTGATCTTCATTCATAATGATCTTTTTTCTTTGATAAAAGGCTGCTCCAACAGCAAAGTTATTTTTTTACCCTTCAAGCCAAGCACAGGGAACACTTCATTTCCCCTTTCAACGTTTCTCTTTCTATTCAACACAAAGTGATACCTTCAGCATTCCAACTGGTCAGATTTTACAGTATGTTTCTACCACCTGTTGTTATCTTCAGCTTAAAGACTATGCAATTAGCCTATGTAGAAAAATATCCTTGCACCCAGAGCTATAACCTCCCATCCAAAGCTATGATAAAAAACCACCCATATAAAAGCAGAAGGTGGTAAAACTGAAATTTCAATGACATTACTCACTTTTAAAAACCAAGGAAATATTTCCCCTTATAAAAGATTATGTGGCCTAGATAATTATTATGCATTTACCTAAGTTATTACTTACTAGTATTCAACTAAGGAGATTCTTGGGGCTCCTAGGATGTATGAATAGCTGTGGACAGTGGGGTCAATGTTCTGGGCTTCATTTTAAACAATAAATAAGTAAATAGGTTCTTAAGAATTACTGAAAGACTGCTACAGGGAATATAATTATACAACTTTTCTGAAGGGCAATTTGGCAATACCATAGGTACCAAAGCCTTAAAAAAAAGTGCAGTCTAAAATGCAGGCATTCACTTCTAGAAATTTATTCAAAGAATTTACCAAAAATTGTTCATTTCAGTACTGTTTATGACAGAAAAAAAGGTCAATTATCTAAATATATGACAAAAGATTATATATAACTAAACTGCAGCATTATCTATATGCAGCCATTAAAAAAGATATTGCAGAAACAAACTTATTTCCAAGTAAAGACGTTCATGTATGCTGCTATACAGTTGAAAATGGTTATAAAATTCCATTTTCATTAAAAAAAAAAAAAACACTCATAGAAAAACTCTATAAGCATATAGAAACACCAAAAAGTAATCATTATCTATGGGTCAGCGGTGGGATTATGGATGATTACTTTTTTATTCCCCCACATTTCTGAGTTTTCTATAATATTTAACAGAATTAAATATTAGAATTTAATTCTATGAAAATGGTAGAATTAAAAAAAATCTTTAAAAAGCAAGTAGAAACTCTTTATTTTGTGAAAGTTTTATTCTTCAAGGCTTTGCTTAAATTCAACCTGAATTTAAGCAAATTTAAAAACACACAGATCTCTCCAATGTTTGAACTTAGTGTGTCTACCATGCAGGATTATCACAACTCAATGTTAGAGTGCTATTTTTTCATATATAAATTTTCTACCTATCAAACTACATTGTAAGCTCTTCTATGTCAAAGATAGTAAATAGTTAAAATATTTGTTGATTGTGTGACGCTTCAGAGGATTTTGGGAAGAATGCTAAGATATCAGCAGAGAACGCGTGTTGTCTGTGACTCACCTTCACTGCCTGGCTCTTGGTGTTGATAGGGGGGTTTTTCAGAGCTGCCTGTAGGGCAGCTGTCATGTTTCCTGTGATGGAGGTTAAGGGGATAGCAAAACGGGCAGCCTTCAGGAAAGCGCTGTAACTCCCAGGAACCACTGGTTCTTAAGAGTTGACGTTATGCATAGAAAGAAAAATTAGTATGATTGCTATGTTCAATACTGGAAAATTCAACATGTTGGTTTCAAGGATGTCCATCATAGGTAAAATACTGAAAACAAAAGAGAACACTCAATTTTTAAAAAATAAAGCAAAAACTGTTTCATCCTTTGTTCTAATTAGTAACTGAACACCTTGATAACCTTTCATTTTCCAGTTAGACACATATGCAAACATTATCCAGAGTGATATTTTTTAAAATTCTAAAATATACATCAGAATTATTAGGCACCAAAATGAAACAGCCTATCCTCAACCAAAATACATCTTTTTATGTGATTCTGAGTGGAAAAATAAAGACCAAACTTTAACCAGAATTATATTCTATATTAACTGAAATGCTGGTAGAAAGTGCGGGCAGATTACTCTAGCAATCTGAATGATATACCTTAGCAATCTCTCAATATGGATGAAAAGAGGCATTATAGAAGATATAATTCAATGACCCTTAGGTGGCAGCTTAATTTTTCTGTTTTGGATATTTTCTCTCGTATTTCAATAGATATCATTCAAACTGTCTTAGGCCACACCTATTAAATTCAGTCTCACTTTGAAAGCACCAGTGAGTTAGCAAGTATGAGAAAGCGAAGGCCAATTAGACCGTCAGAACATACAGGCATTCCCCTAAAAGGAAAACCACACAGAGTTCACTTGTTCCTCCATCTGTAGTGCCTGAACAGGGCTTGTCTCTTCTTGTAACAAGAGTAGAAGAGACAATATCTTTATATTTTAAGATGAACTGACTAATAAGAAGATTCACTATATGGATACAGCAGTACCATTTAAGAGTCATCACATGTCACCTAAAGTAAGTTAAGTCTCACAAAACATCATTTATGCATCACCAAGAATGTTTTTACACAGAATAATCTTCACCACTTATGTTCTGAAGAAAAAGGTCTGACCAAAAAAACCCATGGTTGGTGGTAGGCTGTTATTTTCAAGGCTTAATGGATTTCTAGAGAAGCATGCCTTTTGCAGACTGGCTCATTTATAAGACCTCAAACACTTAAGTATTTAAATAATGCAAAACAGCAACAGCTGATTGGGAAAGTCATGGAAACCAAAGAAACATCTGTATGTTGATAAATGTCTAATGCTGTATTTTAGGTACTTCTAAGACCAGCTATGGCTGCTACCAAATATTTTCACTCATACATTTCCCCATTTAATTTAATAGGACACTGATGAGGAAAGAGTCTAACAAGGCTTCCTAACCTTATGAATACATCCAAGAATAATTAGAAAGGAGTGAATTCAGTAATTGAGAATCTCTAAAACTACAGCTTTGGTTATTGCAACATTTACATTTTACTAAAAGAGATCTGATGCAAATGCGTCCTCAAAGTAATGAATATTTAAATATGCAGAAACAACAACCAGGAACTGACAGCCACATTTTAACTAAATGGAAACGATTCCAGCATTACAAAATGATTCTGTTTTGTACAAATGATTCGCTTTCTATTTTATTCACTGGGGTTTATTTTAAATATTTCCAGGGATTCTCTACATGCATTCCGTGTTTTCTTTCTATTGCCCTTTGCTTAACAGGTGAAAGGCTCCCAGCTTCCTTCTGGGCAGTTTTGGTGGTTTTGTACTCACTACCTTTCCCCCGGTTAACAAATTCTGTGCAATCTATATTTTGCCAAATCCCTTTCTATGAAAAAAAAAAAAAAAAAGGCCACGGACAGAGGGGTCTCAATTCTGCAAACCACCCCATCTCTCCCAGCATGAAGTAAACTATCCTAACGGGGCCAAAACAAAACTACACCACAATTAAAAGAACATCACTGAAGAAAGATGCCCGTTCCTCCCAATCAGACATGGGTGATAGTGAGACTCCGGTAAATACGGTTCTGGAAGGACAACTTCAGCGCCCCGCAACAGCCCGACTGTCCAGCACCAGCGCCGCGAGGGCGCGGCCTGCACCGCGGGTTCCCGGGAGGCGAGAACTCCGGGAGCAACCTGAGGAATCGGGGGCGTGGACGGCGCGCCAGGAAGGGCAACTTTCCGAGGGCGGGACCCTGGGGTCTCGGGGCGACTCGGTAGAAATGGGAGAGCCCCTGCCCTCTCAGAACCGGGGACCCAAAGAGACGGGGGTGCTAGGGGCAGCTCCGAACCCGGTGCCCGGCCGGGGCCCGCCGCCCTCACGCCCTGCCCGCAGCCGGGGCCCGTAAGAGGGGCTGGGTCGGGTGGGGTGGGGAGGCAGGCGAACAGAAGGATATTGCCGCAGGCAGGAGTCCACCTCGCCCTCGTCGGGCCCGGCCTGCCCGTCGCCCCCGTCTTCCTCGTCCACGAACTTGTTCTCGTCATACTCATCCACGTCCACCTTCCGGAACCGGGCCGACGACACCGTGTTCTTCGACATCCCGATCCAGATCGGTGGCCAAGGCCTCCTCTCGGTGCTGCCTCTACCTTAGCAAGCCCAGCCCAGCTGGAACCCGCAGACTGGCGCCTTCACTTCCCTCTTCCGCTCAGAAGCGTCGCGGGCAGCCGCGGCTCGGGTGGTTCTGGGCCTGCGCGCTGGCCGAGCTCCTTCCTCCTCAGGCTCACGCTCTTCTTGAGCCTCCTACGCCGCCCCTGCTCTCCTCCAAGGGGAGCGTACCAGGGAGGGAGCGCGCTGGACGCAGTGCGCAGGTGCGGCCTCTCTGCAAGAAAGAGGCGGGGCGGGGCGAAGGAGGCGGGGGCGGGAGGGGGCGGGGCAGGAGGGAGGGCGGAAAGCGGTGCGGCGGGCAGAGGTAAGAGGCGATTGGGCCTCCTAGTGCGTCACGTGATCCCTAGGTGGTTTCCATAGAAACGCTTCTCTGCGGTCCAGTCTAGGGGGTCTTAGGTTGGCTGCGATGGGCACTGGGGGCGGGAGGCCTTGGCTTTGCTGCAGCCGCCGCCGTCAAGGACCTGTCATCAGGGTCCTGCGTAAGGCCCGGCTGGCACGGACTTGCCTGTGAGGTGGGATGGACTGGTTGCCGGACCAAGTCCCCTGCAGTTGGCAGGAGTATGAGGCGGAGTGATGCACGCCCAGCCGCCCAGCATCGTTCTAGTTGTCAGAGGCATCGCTTCGGACTGTGTGCTGCCCGTGGCTTCGTCCCCGAGCCGGCAGCCCCTTTCTCGGGGTTGGACCTACGCTGCGCGGCCAGCGGGAGGTCCCCAAGGACGGAGTTGAAAGGTCATATCTTATGTCAGTGCTGTGTAACAGCATAGCGGCTGCACCTGCAGAACTCGAATTAGGTATCGTAACCATTGGGAAGGAGGGGGAGGTGTCTGGGTAGGGGCTGGGGTCCGGTGGTAAGACTGGGGTGAACCTGTGGAATTTGGGGTAGGGACAGTCATTGACATCTTAAAATAGGTGGTTGTTTGGAGCAGGAATGGTAGAAAAGGGTAGGGGCGAGTTACACTCTCTGGCGCTGAGGGGAAACAAAATGTGTAAGGATTAGTTGAAACCAGACCTTTAAGATTTATCTTTATGGTTTAAGATTTATACGATCCCACTAGGCCAGATTTTTATTGTATTTGACATCTCCATTTATGAGAGCAAAGCTCTTATTGAGCAGGTAAAAAGCATTAAAACTGAGGAAATGGTAGTTGGATTGTGTGTGTAACACTGAAATACAAATATCTGCAGAATAAAATTAATTTGGACGTTTGTCAGGTTTAGTTTAATTTCACGTCTAGCAGAAGGCTGGCTGCTGCCCTAAGTACCTCAGTCCTTGGTTTCCTGTGCTGTAATTGAAAAGAGAACTGGGCTTAGAATCAGAAAACCCTGGCTCGTGTCTTGACTCTTCCTTCCACTCATAATCTATTGACTGAGGCACACCACTTAAAATTCTGAACGTCAGGCTCCTCACTGCAAAAGTGGGGCTAATAATGTGTACTTAACAAGATTGTTCTGAGGATTAAATACAAGAAAGTGTTTGAAACTCTAAAATTCTGCATAAATATAAATTGCATATTATCTGTACCATTGATTTTGGCACTAGTCTTATAAATTACTTAATGATATATTGTGTTTTATCTTGCGGCTGGAAGAGGTAGATTCTAGAGGGCAGAGACTGTCTTATATTCCTTTTCTTTTTTTTAAAAATTGAAGTATAGTTGATTTACAATGTTGTGTTAGTTTCTGGTGTACAGCAAAGTGATTCAGTTATACGTGTATATTGTATCTTCCTTTACATCTGACATAAAGCTAACCATGCAGAAGGTACTCAATACATTCAGGTACTCAATTATTCATTGATGAATGAATAAATGTGATAGGCAGTACAGCTTGAGGGTCACACTGAGAATAATGAATCAGAAAGAAGAGGAAGAGAGATCTCAAAGTCAACCTTTGTTGGGCATATATACATACATATGTGTATATATATCTGTATCTATATCAATACGTATATACGTATACATAGATAGATAGGTAGATAGCTAGAGACCCTTCAGGAATGGAATGCATCCTTTTTTCTTGGGAGGAAGAAGCAGTATGGCATTTTTCTTTTCCCAATTAAATTACCCTTCTATGAGAATATCATTTAAGTGACAGAAGTGACATTTATTTAAGTCAACACTCAAGTTACGAGCAAACACACTGCTAAAAACTCCCCCAAGGGCTGTCTTAAGACAGCAAAGGAAAATTTTCTACCTGTTGGTAATATTTATTTTAAAAAGTTGTATACCAAAGTATCAGATCATTACTATGGTGAATGGCATTATATAACTTAGAATAAAGATTTGTTTTAATATTTTTTCTCAGTTTCAATCTTTTGCTAACTCTAGTAAGAGCTAAACAATATACTTGTTTAAATGCTAAAGATGATTGTACTTTTTGTTCTTCTAAATCAAGATTTTCTTTGAAGAGAAAATTGAACATTAGAAGCACATTTGAGAACAAATGGAAACAAGGATTCAAGAGCTAATACATCCCTTCTCTTACATTTCTGTTCTTTTGTATTAGGGCTTATTTAGGAAATTTCTTTATTCTCTTTTTTTAGAACTAGGAAAGAGCACCAGAGTAGAAATCAACTTAAGGGAATAGTGAGTGGAATTTTAAAAATCAAATTGTTCAAGTGTATAATTGTTTTGATTGCTCAGAATTTTGCTCTGTATGTTGAATGTGTTAAATATAATTAATTACTTCTTAGCCACGTAAAGCATATTACATTTGAGATGTAATCATGTTAAAAATGTCCTTTTCCAATGCAGTATTTTTTATTGTCTCACAGTGGTAAGTACCTAGTGCCCAGTGGGTACTCAACACCTTTCCATCCAATGAATTAACCTGACAAGTTAATTTTGGAATCATATTTAGAGATAGAGCTTTTTTTAATGGATACATTAATTATCTCCCTACCCTCATTAGCTAATAGTTAACTCTATATAAAGCTTTAGGGAAATTTCTGTGTGTGTGTGTGTGTGTGTGTGTGTGTGTGAAGAAAGCAGTCCTTAATAATCTTTTAATTAGAAAATATACATTCTTCTACTTTCTTGCAAATTCCAAATTTTTATGTTGATCATGGCACTTAACTCATTTTAAGTAGTATTATTTTTCCTATTTTAATTTTTCAAATGAGTGCTTATCCCTGAAATAAAGGATCCATATGGTTTTAAGACATTTTATTTATTGTGCAAGTAACCTGGTTTGGTTACTAAAGTAATGCAGAATCTGAATTTTCTCAAGGTTAATGCTGCAATGGTAATATGTACCTCTTTCTGATTTTCTGTGATGATGCAAAGAGTGAAGGATCTTTTTAGTTAGAAAGGATTTTTTTTTTTTTTTTTTTGCGGTACGCGGGCCTCTCTCTGTTGTGGCCTCTCCCGTTGCGGAGCACAGGCTCCGGATGCGCAGGCTCAGCGGCCATGGCTCACGGGCCTAGCCGCTCCGCGGAATGTGGGATCTTCCGAGACCGGGGCATGAACCCGTGTTCCCTGAATCGGCAGGCGGACTCTCAACCACTGCGCCACCAGGGAAGCCCTAGAAAGGATTTTAATGAAACTATCCTGTAATAGATCTCTCTTTTCAGATATTTTAAACCAAGTACTTTACCTACTATATGCTCTTTTCCCCAAATTTGTCAATATTCATTAATTAACAAACCAAAACATTGAATCCTGTGCACTATTGTTTTTATTATTTGAAGTGGAAGTGAACTCAATGTTAATCAAACATGTCAAAAGTATTATAAATATAAAATAAACAATTTTCAGTTCTGGTAATGATAATTTAATACCACTGTTCTCTAGCAACATAATTATTACAATATAAAAATGCATGTTATCCATAGACTATGCTATGGTTTAATGCTTGTACTTAATATCCAAATGAACTGGTTCAGTGTTGAAACACTAACCTTCAAATCTTTGGGTTTTTCTTTGTGATTAATTTTAGCTTTACATAACTTCATGATTACACACTGAGGTAGAGCAGATAGGGTGAACTATTTTATGATAGGACCTTTATTCTTCAAGGATTAAAAAATAATTTTAAATCTGTACTTTTATCTCAGGAAAAAAGTTTAGAGCTCAATCAAAGAATAAACCTTGTTTTTTAAACATCCTTGTGAATGGGAATCTTTCTATTTAAAATTTTTTTTACCTGTTTATGATAATATAAAGGAAAGCTATGGGTTTAAAAGTTTACTTATTCTATATTCTTTCCCATTCCTGGGATCTCTTATTAATGCTAACTGTTGTCTTAAAGCTACATTTATTGTCACAATATAAATCATAGTATTTGAAGTAATGTTAATTTACATCTTTTCCAATATTTATATAACATTTATTTTTTTCTTATCTTGTTGCATTAGCTAGATGCTCAAAAACAGTGTTGAAAAATTGGATAGTAGGCTTCTTTTCTTTGTTTCTATTTTAATGGAAATGTCTTTGTTATTTTACCAGTTTTTATTTCCTATTTCTTTGTGATTTTTAGGAATGCTGAAATTATCAAATGTTTTTTTGGGGAATCTAATGCTAAAATCTTATAGATTTGGATCTTTTAATTTGTGAATGTGATGAATTATATTTTTTCTGCATTAAATCATTCCTACATTTCTTGAATAAACTCTATTTGACTATTTTAATTACTTCTTAGATCTGGTTAGTTTATATTTTGTTTACACGATTTCAGAATCTATATGTATAAGATTGGTCCACAGTTTCATTTCTTTGTGCTGTCTTTATCCAGTTTTGATATTAGGATTAGTCTAGCTTTGTAAGATGAATTGAGAAGATTTCATCATTTTTTCTATGCTCTGGAATAGTTTGAATAATAGAAAATTACCATGCTGTTTTTTCTTTGAAAGTTGTAGAATGTGCTTACAAAATTATCTGGGCTTGCTCAGATTTTTAGAGGTAGATCTTTGATCATCTTTATATTCTGTGGTTATTGACTTGTTTGGTTTTTTTTCTCCTTCTGAGTCAATTTTAGAACTCATATTTTTCTTAGTAAATCATGCATTTCATCTAGATTGCCAATTTATTGGCAAGAAGTTCCACAAAATATTTCGTACAATTATTTTAATATCTTCCATGACCACAGACATATTGCTTTTCTCATTGCTACTATTAACTATTTAAGCAAAATATTAAAATCAACATATTTTTCTTCTTCCCCCCAACCTGATTATCACAAGTTCTAGTAACATATCTTTACTTCCTATAGAAAGTAGCTATCTCAGACTTATAGGGTTGATAAAATTTGAAAGATCCTACATTTTCTATCCCTTTCTACTGTCTATCCTTATTCTGTTAATATTTTATGAATAATAACAACCACTTAATGAGTGTTTACTGTGTTCTAGACACTTGGTAAATAAGCTCTTTACTTATTTTATTTAATCTAGGGCCTAGGAATTAGTGTTCCCATATTATGGATGAGGAAACTAAGGCTCAGGGAGGTTGTGTAACTCAGCCAATGATGCTCAACTAGCAAGTGGCAGATTCGTATGGGAATTATGTCTACTTTCAGTAAGTCTGTTAATTCCCAATTCTACTACTTACCTTTTGCTAAAAATAAGGGTATAGCTAAGTACTGAGAGTCTAAATAAACGCACACAATAGCTTGAAATAAACTATAACTTGTGAGCTTTAAAAAACTTATAATGATTTTTAAAAAATATATTTGGTTTTCAGATATTCCTGTGAGCCTTCCACACCTTATCTCAGTATTTTGAGACTAGACATAGAGCTTGTTACCTAATATTTAGTCCGCCACAAAAGATGACCTTTGTGTGTGTGTGTGTGTGTGTATGGAGAGATCAGTAGGTGTCAATTAGTAATTCCACTTAATTTTTTAAAAACTGTGGCAAAATACACATAACATACAATTTACTATCTTAACCATTTTAAAGTATACAGTTAAGTAGTATTAAGTACATTCCATTGTTGTACAACCATCACCACCATCCATCTCCAGACCTCTTTTTGTCTTGCAATACTGAGACTCTGTATCCATTAAACAATAATTCTTCATTCCACCCTTGCCCCAGCCCCTGGCAACCACCATTTTACTTTCTGAGATGATAAATTTGATGACTCTAGGTACCCTATGTGAGTGGAATCATACAGCATTTGTCTTTTTGTGACTGGCTTATTTCACTTAGCTTGATGTCCTCAAGATTCATCTACGTTGTAGCATGTGTCAGAATTTCCTTCCTTTTTAAGGCTGAATAATATTACATTGTATGAATATGCCACACTTTACCCATTCATCCACCAGTGGACAGTTGGGTTACTTCCACCTTTTGACTAATGTGAATATTGCTGCTTTGAATATGTGTGTACATATATTTTTCTGAGACCCAGTTTTCAATTCTTTTGGGTTTATACCCAGAAGTGGAATTGCTGGATCATTTTTTTGTTTTTGTTTTTTAAGGAACCAGTTCTACTTAATTATTTAAATAGGGTAATAAAGCAATGTTCCCAAGCCTAAGGCCTCTGATTTGGTATATCCCTGAGAGTCAAGGACATCCAAGGTAAGGCAATCTCAGGACTTATGTTTGTTTTGAGGTCCTGGGTAACAAGGAATGGGAATGGGGAAAGTACCAAAACTCTGGGGTCTAGAACCTACTTAAGTTCTCCACCCCAGCCCACTCAGCCTACCTAGCTGCCAGAGTCTAGAGGATGCCCATTGGTACACTAGTTTGAGCAGGATCACAGAAAAGCCACAGGACTGGTACTAAATAGATATTGATTTTTCCAGCCTTTATAGTGAGTCCACATTATTATTATCTTGAGAGGCATTAAAGCATTGTGATTAAGAACATGGGTTCTGGAGCTAGACCTCCTAGGTTTGACTCTCAGATCAGCCTTTACTATTTGAGCAATTACTTAAGCTTTCCTTATTTGTAAAATAGGTACTATAATAATAACTACTTCATAGAATTATTGGGAGGATTAAATGAGTTAATAATTTAAGTACTTAGAAAAATGCCTGACCTATAGCTCTCACTAAATGTTAAGTAGTAATAATGTTATTTTTAATTAGTATAGGTTACCATTTGGCTTTCCTTAAAACCCTTGGAAACGAGATAAATAACATTCCATTGTGGGAGTTAAACTTTTCGGATTGCATGCACTATGAATCAAGAAAAGATATCTAATATCATTTTAAAGAGATAAGATTTGCTCCCAGGCTACCAGGATTAGATTGTAGCTTGATGAAATATTAACATCTATAGAAAATCAATACTAGTCATGATAGGAAATGGTTATAGAGGTTTATGTTTTTTCTCACAGCCTTGGCCCACCTAAACACTGTCCAGGGGGCAGGTGCCCTTGTGCATATCTCATCGTTTCATTCCAAGTGGCAGATGTCTGTCCCTGGTAAACAGAGTCTGACAGCAGTAAACATTAGAATCACATTATGAACTCCTCTAATCCACAGAGCAAGCTTCTTATTATAGTTTGGCTTTTCATGTAGCTTATCTACATGGAGAGACTGTATAGGCTGGACAACTTGAACATCTGGTTTCATATCCAGTTGTAAGTCTCACTGGAAATCAATTAGCTTTCTGCTTTTATATGTAAATCTTGGGAGTTTTGTTAATCTGGTCTGCCCGTGATTTATAAATCCATTTTCTCTATAATGACTAAGTATGTGGTGGAGCCTACAACGGTGAGACCCAAACCCTGCACCATGTTTGATTCACCAAGGAAATGTTCGCCTCCCCCAGACTCTCATCAGTTTCTTGGGACCTACTCCCCTGCCTTTTTTAGATCAGCACACCACTAGCTCCTTTAATTTATTGGCTTGTATTTTCCTTATTGGAATTACCATATGTGTGGTGGTAGTTATAATTCTTTGCTATCACCATTGCCAGTTTGCTGAGGAAAGGTGGAGCATTCCAACTTCTACTCTTCCCTAAATCCCTGGGCCAGCTTGACACAAACAAGAATCCGTTGCATGGTGAGCAGAAAGACCTGATCCTTGCGCCATAAGAGCTCACTCCATGGAACTATTGCTTTGATATGTGCCATCTTAGAGCAAAAAGAGCTCAAGGGAACCTTAAAGATGAGCTAGCTCATATCTCTTGTTTTACAGATGAGGAAATAGAGACTACTTGCCTAGGGTCATATATCTTTATGCTCTTTTAACAGTCTCTTGTCTAAAGCTTGACTTTATTGGCCTGGACTCATGATCTATCAGTAACATTCTTCTTCCTAGCCCCAGTCTTATCTAACCAGTACAAAAATTTAACTGTCAAAAGCACTTTTCTTTCCTATTGTTTTGGCAACATTTCTCCCTTTGTTATACACCGCTGGTATCCAGGCTTACATTTGAAATACAAATTCGTCATAGATTTCACACTATGTTTCTAACTGGATCCTTTGTATCCTGAATGATACTGTGGTCTTTTTGACCACTTTGGAGACACATCTCATATTAACTAATTGGATGTACTTTTTGTTTTTGTTTTTGAGGAGCCCACAAGGCAAGAAGTTTCAGAGCTGGCTCCCCAGGCCCCTCCGACTTGCTGACGCTATTAGCTGAGTCACCCACCTGGATCTGTCTACTTTTACAATGATCAGAGATCCTGATTTTGTCATCTTAGGGTCTTTCTTTAAAAAAACTCTACATCCCAAGTTGTAGACACATGATTTCATGATCCAATAATAAACTTCAACAGTACCTCTTTAAATAATAATTACTGTATACCCACAATATAATTATATTCTAATAAATCTATAAAAAAATTCAGGTTAACAATAGAAACTCCTTTTAAAATTTTATTCGTGTTTATTTTAATCACAATAGAAATTTCTATTGTAAACATTTTTCTTTTCTTTTTTTTTTTTTTGCGGTACGCGGGACTCTCACTGTTGCGGCCTCTCCCGTTGCAGAGCACAGGCTCCGGATGCGCAGGCTCAGCGGCCATGGCTCACGGGCCCAGCCGCTCCGCGGCATGTGGGATCTTCCCGGACCGGGGCACGAACCCGTGTCCCCTGCATCAGCAGGCGGACTCTCAACCACTGCGCCACCAGGGAAGCGCAACATTTTCCTTTTCTCCCCCTGCCCCCACTTCTTCCTCTCCCTCCTCCGCCCCCTGCTCCTTCTGCATGGAGTATTATGCACTTTAAGTTTTTTCTTCTAATGGCAAAACAATCTTATTAGCTTAGCATTCATTTTTACACATATTAAGAAAATATTTAGTAGCAAGTTACAGATGAATACACATTTTTCTTGTAATGCATTCTTACATATTTCTAAGAGGGGAGTGAGGCAGCAAACAGTTAAACGTAAGCAAGGTGCTTTAATGTACATGCTCAAAGGGTTAGTCAAGGAGCACTTCTTAGAAGTGTGTTTTGAACAAGATGTTAAGAGACAGTATAGATGTGCACTGGTAAAAAAGAAAGGTGTCAAAATAAAAGGGAAGTAAAACAAATTATGCATTGGGAAGCTATATCAGAAAAGGGGGGAATGGATCCTAACAAAAAAAGATGTTCATTGCAGTATGATTAAGCAGGCACTTGGCTGGAATGGAAAAGGAATGTTGGGGAGTGGCGATTGGTAAAGTTATTGAGATGTAGATTCACAGTCTTGCTACCCACGTTTTGCCTGGCTACTGTGCCAGACCCTAAGGGAAAACCAAAGAGGAGAGAGAGACAGTGCTTGATCTACAGGAACCTACACTCCTGCTGATAAGACAGAGCAACAGGAAGGTAGAGGAGGAACCTTAAAAGCCAGTAAGAGTGGCTTGGATTTTATGTGGTGTGTGATGGAAGGCGTTTTGGAGACTTTCATGTATTATCCTGCCTCTATTATCTGCTCAAGGAGGAAAGATCAAACTGAGCAGGTGGCTGGTTTCAAAAATCAATTTTGACAGCTATATCTAATCAATTAGCAAAAAGAGCTTTTCTCCACACAAACTATTTTGAACCATTTTAGAAAAAAAAAAAAAAGCTGCCTAAAATCTGTCCACGGTTAACAATTAATGGAAAATCACTGATTTGCCTTTGCAGGCAGCACTTAATGTCAGTAACTCAGGCTGTTTTCCAGTTTTGCAGTAAATTTTTATACCAAAACCAATTTAGGAAGCCATTTAGTCCATGGGCTTCTTTAGTCGAAAGGTGATGTGGGTAGTGTAGAGTAATGACATTTTCTTATCCACATCAGAATATTAGCAAGTTACTAATGGCTCCATTTTGATACTGTCACTTTTAAAATACAGGAGAGAGATCAAGTTGCTTACGGAAACATTGTGGATTATGTTAAAAACAGTGTTGCTTTATAATAGTTGAGATAATAAATAATTCAGGTTTTGCTTTTAGTGTATCAGTTTATCTCCATCTTGGATCAGACCTAAGAGAGAAAGTTCCCAGATTTCTGTTGCCTAGCTAATCAAGTCCTCTGGTAGTAGTTTGGTCTCTTGTTGTAGGAATGCCAATTTTAATTTTTCCCTTTCTTCTTCTTCTTTTTATCTGCCTCTTTGCTACTAGCAAACTGTTCGGTGATTTCTACTCTCTCCACTGGCATTACAACGGGAGGCATTCTGAGATCATTGGTTTCCTGGAATGATATTTGAGGCATATTTAAGTGCTTTACAATATTCCTGGGTTTATGTAGGTTTTGTCCTACATGGATTGGTGGTAGGTTTCTGAAAGGCACCAGTACAAAAATGACAGGAACCCTGGGGTCTAGGGTCAGATTGGGTTGCAGTTGTCCACTTGTCACTTGAAAAGACTGTCTGGGAAAGACATTGTTGAAGTGGTAGCCCTCTAAAGCTGCCTGAGCTCTTATGTTCTGATTCTCTTTTGCCTGGGGAAGAATATTGGTGAAATAGGGTTTCACCCCTGTTATGGCATTGATTTCATATGCATTGTGCCTGTCTGCCAGTGCTCTCCCGTTTAAAATGGGCTGGAAAACAGTCGCTCCAGACATACCACTCACAAAGTTGTTGAGGAGAGAATGCCAAATCCCACCACTTATTGGGCTCAAAGTGAC
Organism: Monodon monoceros; assembly: GCF_005190385.1. Lineage (NCBI taxonomy): Eukaryota > Metazoa > Chordata > Mammalia > Artiodactyla > Monodontidae > Monodon > Monodon monoceros. The sequence goes on along the minus strand of NW_021703774.1, from coordinate 45,300,652 downwards.
CTGCGGCCATAAACTGGCCAGGCTCCGGAGAGCTTCACGGTTCCACGCCGAGGCAGGAAATTCAGCCTCAGTATGATAGAGCTGAGAAAAGTAAATACTAAGAGTGACGTCTGGATACATTACCAGGAAATTGTACATTTTGCTGATGCAGCAATGGTTAGCTTCATTGCAAGGGGAGTTGCTGGAATACAGAATGATATGCCTAATGCCGTCGTTATTGTGTATGGTGGAGTCAAAGTAACCATTCATCTCAAATAACATTGATTCCGGATGGGTATCATTCCCAGTGCAACTGCTAGCATGGCCCTTTTGCACCAGGCTTCCAGAAGAAGTTTTTAGTTCATAGAATGTGAGGTGTTTTGTTTGAGGATATGTTGGTCCATAAGGGAATCCAAAAATCTGACAAAATTCTGTGTAGGGAACTCTTGCTTCTTCACCTGTCCGAATATGGTAAGGACAATTAGAGCAATCGAGAGAGAATCTCAGCCAGTAATAAGGTTTTACTATTGTTCCACGATTGGCTAGGTATTCCTCATATAAGGGCTCCATTACTCGTTTTATTGTCTTCTAGCTGCAACCCTAAACAAGGAAGAGAAATTATATATAAAACCAATGCAGGGAAAATGAAAGACAATGCATGAATCTGTTGAGCCATACTTTTCTTTAAAGGAATTAGCCTAGCAACTATGGTAGCATCTTTTTTTTTTTTTTTTTTGCGGTACGTGGGCCTCTCACTGTTGTGGCCTCTCCTGTTGCGGAGCACAGGCTCCGGATGCGCAGGCTCAGCGGCCATGGCTCACGGGCCCAGCCGCTCCGCGGCATGTGGGATCTTCCTGGACCGGGGCACGAACCCGTGTCCCCTGCATCAGCAGGCGGACTCTCAACCACTGCGCCACCAGGGAAGCCCTATGGTAGCATCTTTGATTCTAAAAGATAGTGATTTATAGCCATAGATTAGAAAGTTCTGGATTCTAATCCTGAGGATTAGACAGATCCTGGGTAGGAGACAAAAAAGAAAGGCACAATACACTTTTACCTATTCCATAGATTCTGAGGCAGTAGAGCAAATGGGTTAACAGTGCAAGTTCTAGAAACAGATTGTCTTGTTTCAAATCTAGGCTCTGCTGCTTACCAGCTTTGTGACTTTTGGCAAGTTATAGAATGTCTGGGAGCCACAGCTTCCTTCTCTGTAAAATGAGGATAAGAATAGAACCTATCTCACAAGATTATGTTGAGGATTGAATGATGGAATAAATATAAAATGCTTTATTATGTGCCTGACACATATTGAGGACTCGATACCTATTAGCTCTCAGTAGTAACAGTATAAATCCCCCAGGTTATCATGATTCTGGTTTATGACAGTACAGAGAAATAAACAGGGGTTTTGCATTTTGTTCATAATATTCTTCCTTTGATTCTTTTCTGAATATGAAAGTATCTAATATATTGTGTGGAGATTTTGAGTGTGCTTGCATTTAAAATCAGCTATTTCTTCAAATCACTGGCAATAAGTTGGAGGTGGTTTTCTTTTGGGGAATAGAATCTTAGGGTCTATTTTGCTTAATGGTAAAGACTTCTTGGAGAAGTGCCACTTGAGTATTCTTTGGGTTGTGGACCCTCATTCATTGACATTTGAGAGTTTTATTTCCAGTGGGTGGGTCTTATTAGAGCATTTTGGAAACTTTACTATTCTGGAAAGTAAAGATGATTCTTCAGGATATTCCAAATAAATAGCTTCTTGGACATTAAGCCCCCAAAGTTAAGATTTTAAGTAATGATTTTTCCTTTACAAAAATATCCCTTCAGTATCATTGTTCCTAAGCAGCAGCCAAGGGCATTATAATATAGTTTTAGAAACATTTTAAAGTAACTTTTTATTTTACAAGTATTATGTGTTTCTTTTGTAGAATATTTTTAAAAATGCTGGTACATAAAAAAAACCCTCATACCACTTTGTATCAGTTTACATTCCCATCACTGTTAACAGGTCTATTCCCCCCAGTCTTTTTGCTGTGTATGTTTTCAATGCACAGCATAATTAAACCATGTTTTATACTTTGTTTTTTCACTTTGTATTATGTCATGAGGGTTTTCTTCAAAAAACACAATGTTCATGGCTATTTTATCACAAAACGATAACAGGTTCTTTCCTCTTATCATTATTATAAATAATACTTTGATGAACATTTCTGTAAATAAATCGTTCATGTCTCCAATTCTTTAATGTAGAGTACTAAGGGTTGTATTATTAGGCCAAGCTGTGTCAGATTGCTTCCTAGGATGATGTACCAATTTTGTCACTGTCTCCCAGTGTTGTTTATTACGCCCTTTGTCAATTTGAGAAGTGAGCATCCGTATCTCTTTATGGTTATACTTTGTACCTTTTCAATTCCTGGTGAAAAGGTACAAAGTATACCTTTTTACATGCTTATTGGTCTGTAGTATTTATTCTTCTGTGAAAGATATATGATCCCTTACCATTTTTTTTTGTTTGTTTGAGGTTTTTCTGATTGATTTGCAATAACTCCTTATGTATCAAGAACATTAGCTGTCATATTTGTTGCAAATATCTTACCTGGTTTATAGAGCCTTTTAATTATGCTGATGGTATTTTTTTTGTTGTGTTTTTTGTTTTTTGCGGTACGCGGGCCTCTCACTGCTGGAGCCTCTCCCGTTGTGGAGCACAGGCTCCGGACGCGCAGGCTCAGCGGCCATGGCTCACGGGCCCAGCCGCTCCGCGGCATGTGGGATCCTCCCAGACCGAAGCACGAACCCGCGTCCCCTGCATCGGCAGGCGGACTCTGAACCACTGCGCCACCAGGGAAGCCCAATTATGCTGATGGTATTTTTAATTGAGCCAAATTTTACATTTTATGTGGTCTAATTACCATTATGATTTATTTTTTACTACTGTATTTAGAAGAGACTTCCCATCAAAGAGTTTAAGTATTCCCTGTTATTTTCTTCTAGTGTGTATTGTTTGTACATTAAACTCTTTGTCCAGGCAGCAAAATGAATAAAGCAGAGAATTTTAAAGGGATAAACTGACCATTGCAACAAAATTAATTTCTCACTTTTCGAAATCTAATTTATCGCTTCAAAAGTATTTATTACAGCCTCTCATATGGAAGCTCTTTGATCAACTTCTGTCTTCCTCAACCCAGATCACCTCAGTATTTGTATTTGATACAGCCTGATCTCCAGGCTGAAACCTGCAGCGTTCCTTTGCTAATCCTGTCCTGGGAAGAAAATATTTTAGGAGCTTCAGTCCAGCTGTGGATGGGATATAACTTTACCCATGTCACCATTATCCTAATGGCTGATATCTCTTCAGTAACTCTGGGCACCGCATACCCATCAAATTCCAGATTTCATGTAATCTCTGACATGTCAACTTAGTCCATAGAATTGGGTGTTTACCGCAGTTGGCTCCTTAGTGCTGTATTTTCCCTCCCTGAGGCTTCTTACACCTTGCATAGATTTTCCATGGGATCCTGGACTCTTTTCCTTCTTAACCCTTGGCAGCGGGCTGATCACCTAGAACCTGACAGCATCTCCTGCTTGATCCTGAGTGTTGTTTTCTCCTTGGATCTGCTCCTCTCTCAGCCTTACTCATGAAACTGGATCTCTCCGAATATCAAAGCTTGCTGAAACCAAGACCAAAGTCTCACTTTCTTTTGAATATTGTGCCCTGAATGTGGTCTGCCATTGGGCGGCATACCTGATATCCAGGTTACAACTTAAATTACAATGTCAACTCACCCATAGGAAATTTACAGATTGATTTGGTTAAAATGTTATGGAAGCGGTACCAAGAGGCCCTTTTCTGCCTTTACTGTTTTTTTGGAGTGGGGTGTGCAGAGATAACTATATGTAATAGTCCCAGAATTATCCTTCTGGGAAGGAGAAGTCTTCGTGTTTTCAAGATAAAGGCAGTATGGAAAGTCCTGATTGCTTTTCTAAGCACGCCTTCCTTTGCCTCCCTCTCCTATAGCTATTTTGGCCATGAATGATGCATCATTACTGTCTTAAAGGAGATCTTGAGGACTAGTGGCTTTTATATGTAATGATGGGAGTTCTGGAGTTTCCTTCTTGTTGATGGCTTTTTAGGGTCAACCAACGGCGGTTCCGTATTGGCAGGTCTTCACTTTTTCAGCAGATTTTAATCACCCTCATCTGAAGGGGAAGCAGGAAAGAATTCCTGCCTCCTTTGAACACTTACAGAATTTGTAGTTTATATCATCAATTTGCCATTTACGACAGACTGTCTTGTCTTGTTAACTTTTGGTATCTGACCTTTCGTCCTCTCCTAATCAGGCTGAGACATGTCCTGTTTAGCCCAGGGACTACCTCAGGAACCTTGATTGGTTCACAGGCTGGGTTGGCTTCCCCACCATCCTGTGTCCCTACCACCTAGTCCTTTTCCTTCTGCTTTGTCTGTGCTTGGGAAATGCATGTTGCCCTCAGTCAAGCAGATCTACTGGCAGTAGGAAGTAGAGAGCTGCAGAGCCCAGCTCCCGGCATCTACTCCCTGTGAGTGGCCCCCTGGGCTACGGCTGTGAGAGGACAGCCTTCCTTAGTTTAAACACAAATGATCCATACATGAGGACAATCTGCTTTCTTTTCACTCAACTAGGATTAGTGAGTACTGGTAAAGCACGGTTTGCACTGGAGTAATTGGAAAATGGAGTTTACCCTTCCCAATCTGTGCGCAATCTGTTAGCAACTAAAAACAAATGTTAGCAGTTATAATTACCATCATTTTGTCTCCAGGCTTGGATCACATTCCAGGTGTTCTAGGAGTTGGTCCATTCCCTTTTTTTCCCCGTTTAAGTCCCATACCCTGTTTCAAGTAGATTCAGCGGGCAATTGTGTTGTAAAATTCACCTCCTGTATCGGTTCAGGACTCTTTCCCAGTTTGTGTCTGTCAGTTCCTTTGAACTTGGCTGTCCTGAGTTAGAAAGACCTTGCTGAGGTGTGGCTGCCTCTAAGAACGCTGTTGAATTGGTGCCATGGTAACGTTTGCAAAGTAGCTACTGCTAGGATACGGCTCTGACACTTATTACTTTATTTGCATTTCAAACCACCTGTTCCAGAGATGAAAATATACATGAATGCATATTCCATTCTGGATAAAAGTGTAATATCTTACTGTTTAAGTGAACGTGTTGGGGTTTTTCTCCCTCTGGCTGCGAGAATCAAGTCCTGAGCTCAGCACCTTTGTTCTGATCTATAGTAGGTGCCAAGCTTGGGGTGTGGACAAGATTTGTTGGTCCTGTTACCTGTGGAGGTGCCAGGGCCCCTCCTTGGGAGGCTCACCCTTCTGTGAGAGGGAGGCCCCTGCAAAAGGAGCAGAGACTAGACTTCCCCAAAGGGAGGCACTTTCTACTAATAGCCCCACAGTCCCTGAAGCCAGGGCAGGGCGGCGGGGGTGGGGGTGGGGAGCTCTTTATTTTGTCCAAACCTGGGTTACTACGTGCTAACAATTTCCCTCATCTTGCACATTCCCTGGGAGACTCTTGCTATTATGTGTGTGGTTCCCTCCAGTTTAAGACGAGCTTTGCCCCTGTATCAGCTGTGACCCTTCCTCTGTGGCTGATGGAAGAGCCACTCATCCTTCTGCATGCTTTCCCCCTGCCCCCTTCGTCTCCACACCGTCTCCTGGGGCACTCGCCGTGTTGATAATCATGATTCATTGTGCTCACCCTCATTATTCTCACTCTCCTCTTCCTCAGCCCACTTGAAGGAGTGCGTGGTGATCACTAGTATGTGTTTCCATTAGTTACCACCCGAAGCTCTTAAGCATATATACTACTCTAAAAACAATCCATCAGGGATGATGGAAGCACCTAGAAGGCTTCTTGCAGCAGCGTCACCACTCAGTTTTGTTTCTCATAGTCAAACTTCCAGTCTCCACAATAGCAACAGCCCTTTCCCTTCTCCTCTCGGAGGCTCCTTCTAGCGTCAATATTTTAGGTTGATCTTTGTGCCTTTTACGGGTCTCAAGTGTATTCATTACCTCCTCAGCTAATAGCTAATTTTCAGTGACATTTTCCTTCTTTGGTGCTTGCTCACTCTTGCATCCCATTCCTTCCCCACCACTGGCCACTGGTCATGCCTTTCTGTCCCTACTTCTTGCCTCCGTTTTCGCCTGCTAACTCAGTGAACTGGTAAATATAAAACCAAAAGTTGATCCTCAAATTTCACCTTTTATTTGACCTTAACAAATGATATTCCACTTAAAAATATTACCTTAATAATGAGCCTCTATCCACTAGTATATTTACCAATTGCATTTTAAGGTAATTTTAGAGATAGGCAATCCCAAGTAGCCAGCCAGTTTTTAAAACAGCTCTATTGAGATGTAACTGACAAATAAAATTGTATATATTTACCGTGTATAATTTGATCTTTTGATGTATTTGTATGTTGTGAAATGATCATAACAATAAAGCTAATTAACATTTTAATCACCTCATATGTGTAAGAGATCATGCAGTATTTGTCTTTCTGTATTTGGTTCATTTCACTTAACAGAATGCCCTCCAGGTTCATCCATGTTGTTGCAAATGGCAGGATTTCCTTTTGAAAGGCTGAATAATGTTCCATTGTATGTATATACCACATTCTTTAACCATTGGTCTGTCAATGGACATTTAGGTTGTTTCTGTATCATCACTGCTTGTGAATAATTCTGCAATGAGTAAGGGAGTGCAGATATCTCTTTGAGATCCTGATTCCAATTCTTTTGGATAAATACCCAGAAGTGGGATTGCTGGATGATATGGCAGTTCTATTTTTAATTTTTTGAGGAACCACTATACTGTTTTCCATAATGGCTGTACCAAATTACATTCCCGCCAGCAATGCGCAATGATTCTCTTTTCCCCATCTTCGCCAACACTTGTTATCTTTTGTCATTTTGATAATAGCCATCCTAACAGGTGCGAGGTGATATCTCATTGTGGTTTTGATTTGCATCTCCATGATGATTAATAATGTTTGAGCACCTTTTCATATACCTGTTGGTCATTTGTATGTCTTGTGAGAAATGTCTGTTCAGGTCCTTTGCCCTTTTTTAAGTCAGATTGTTTTGTTTTTGCTGTTGAGTTGTATGAGTTCCTTATACATTTTGGACATTAACCCCGTATTGAGTATGTTGTTTGCAAATATTGCTTGCCATTCTGTAGGATGCCATTTTACCCTAAGTTTCTTTTGTTGTGCAGCAGCTTTTTAGTTTGATGCAGTCCCACTTGTCTATTTTTACTTTTGATGCCTGCACTTTTGGTGTCATATTCAAAAAAATCATCACCAAGATCAATGTCAAGAAGCTTTACCCCTATTTTTTCTTCTAGTAGTTTTACAGTTTAAGCTTTTACATGTAAGTCTTTAATCCAATTTCCTTCTTTTGCATGAGCCACCATTTTTTAAGCTACTGTTTTTTTTTTTTTTTTTACATCTGTTAGTTTTGAAAACTCTAAAGGAGACTGACTTTGCAAATCTTCCTTTAGGTTGCACAGAATGACTTTTGAAGCTGAATTTAATCACAGAGAAACAAAAGACCTTGATCATGGGCTTCCTGCTCACAATTATTATTGCTGAGTTGACATTTACAGGAAGGGAGAAGGGTTGAAGAAACATCTAGAGTCCCAAACAGACTTCTTTCTTCTGTCTTCCTTTGTTAACTTGCCATGTTTCATCTTTAGTCAGATGAGTTATGATATATATTATCTATATAAAAGTAATATGAAATTATAATGAAGAAGCTTATAAAGGCCAAATTCTTCTACACTGATATATGTTTCTAAAAGACCTTTACTTAGTTTAGTTGTAAACTAAAATTTGTTTCTAATCTATGTTCTGGCATCCCAATTTGGGATATATCCAAGATGGTCTGTGTGTTGCTAGTTGCTTCATATAAGGTGACTTTCACTTTGGGTGGAAAAAAGTAAAATAATTTCTATGTTATTGCTAAAATATTTCACTTTTACTTGAACGTACTGTGCCCAATTAATTATATAATTCATTGCTTTCATTGCAGTTTGGTTGACACTGAATAATGATGTCCACATTCATGTAGCAGTAACAAACTACTTCAAAAAAGAAACTGAAGAAAAAAAGCAAGCATGAAATAAAGAAGAGCAGAGAGTTCAGTAGGCTTCATGAAGTTCACTACAGAATTAGGTGGGAAAGATAAGTGTTAGGGTTGAGAGGAAAGGGAGATAAATAGCAGAGGATGCATCTTCTAGCTTGGGGTCATAAGAAGAATGGCCACAGGGTGGCAGCACAGTCTTAAGAGCGGGAAACTTTCTGTTGGACCACCCTTAGTTTGCTAAAACCAGTGTGTGTGTGTGTGTGTGTGTGTGTGTGTGTGTGTGTGTCTCCCAACAGTTTATTTTATCCCTTTATTTTTTTTTAACTTTTTATTTTATATTGGAGTATGGTTGATTAACAATGTTGTGTTAGTTTCAGGTGTACAGCAAAGTGATTCAATTATACATATACAAGTATCTATTCTTTTTCAAATTCTTTCCCCATTTAGGTTGTTACACAATATTGAGCAGAGTTCCCTGTGCTATACAGTAGGTCCTTGTAAAACCACTTTTTTTCCTCAGAATTCCTCCATGTTGGTTTTCCCCATTATCCTAGGGAAACACCAACAGATGTTCAGAATCAAAGGTCACTCCTAAAACTTAAGCTGAGGAAAAATGCAGCATAAGGCACTATCTTTACTCCCAGATTCTGTATAGATGCTCTAAAAAAGGTTTCTAACTATCTGTGAGGAAGGACCAACTTAAGTTACCAAATCATCATACACTAATGATTTTGTAAAATTTCGATGAAAATGATTGTATTAAAAATGAACAAAAAGACATTGAAATCATAAGCTTATTTATTTATTTATATTTGTGGTACGCGGGCCTCTCAGTGTTGTGGCCTCCCTCGTTGCGGAGCACAGGCTCCGGATGTGCAGGCTCAGCGGCCATGGCTCACGGGCCTAGCTGCTCCGCGGCACGTGGGATCCTCCCAGACCGGGGCACGAACCCGGTCCCCTGCATCGGCAGGCGGACTCCCAACCACTGCGCCACCAGGGAAGCCCATAAGCTTATTTTTTAAATAAGTAGTTCAACAGATATAATCAGATGAACATAAAAATTTTTAAATTACATTTTAATAAATATAAACAGAACTTGTCTATTTTTGCTATTTTTGCCTGAGCTTTTGATGTCATATCCAAGAAATCATTGCCAAGACCAATGTCATGAAGCTTTCCCTCTATGTTTCCTTCTAGAAATTTTATAGTTTCAGGTCTTTAATCTATTTTGAGGGTTTCATATGTGTGTGTATGTATGGTTTAAGATAGGGTCCAGTTTCATTCTTTTGCATGTGGATATCCAGTTTTCCTAACACCGTTTGTTGAAAAGACTATCTCTTCCCCATTGTGTAATCTTGGCGCCCTTGTCAAAGATCATTTGACTGTATGTGTGTGGTTTGCTTCTGGGCTTTCTATTCTGTCTCAGTGACCTATATGTCTGTCTTTATGTAAATATAAACAGAACAAACATAACACAGAATAAAAAGAGAAAAGAGTTACCAAAACTATTTACATTGTTTATTGAAAGTATATGTATAGATGATTAGTACAGAGATTACTATTACTATATTCTACAATTATATTAAACAAAACATTTATGAAGGATATAGTAAATCTCTATATTCAATGTCCTGTATATGTACATTTTATGGACATCATGTATATCCATTTAAAAATTTTTATTGTGATCAACTTGCTTCTTGCTCGCTACTTTATCCAGTCCAGGTTCAATTGATGATAACACTATTTGCAGCATATAATGTATATCCAGACTGTTTCTATGTTTGTTTTAATAGCATCATAATAGAGAAAGCCAGTTTCAAGAGGTATGCTGATAGGAATAGAGGAAGAGATTTTAAAGCAATTTCACCGGCTGAAGATATTCATTTTTAATGTTTTTTAAAAACAAAGAAAGTGATGTAGTATTTTCAAAACTCATTGTCGATGCTGCATCAGTGGCCAGTTCCAACAATTTATCCTGTAAAGTTATATTAAATTTAAATTATGTTTCAATGAATGAGTTTATGGTTCCATGAATTTCCTATGCATGGATCTTCTTTTGATGGAGTATAAAAATTTTAAACATTCTATCAATTCTGTCAGGTGTTTGGTAATCATTTTGTGCAGATGTGCAATATCAAAATCATTACCTGCTGCATGGGTAATTGTTGTTAAACTATGAAACATGACATAACAATCTGTGAAAACTGTTCTTCCATGCTTCTAACGTTTATTTTGACTTTTCAGTCATCTGCTACTGGAAAACATGTTACATTTCTTCCTTGTTTGGAAATATTAAGATTATTAACATAAAGATTTCAGAAAAATAGGCGAGTCTCGCTGTCTAATACATATCTTTAAAAAGTTGAGCCCAGGGCTTCCCTGGTGGCGCAGTGGTTGAGAGTCCGCCTGCCGACGCAGGGGACACGGGTTCGTGCCCCGGTCCGGGAGGATCCCACATGCCGCGGAGCAGCTGGGCCTGTGAGCCATGGCCGCTGAGCCTGCGCGTCCGGAGCCTGTGCTCCGCAACGGGAGGGGCC
>NW_021703774.1:45172899-45289914 GCF_005190385.1 Monodon monoceros | reverse complement strand
ATTGAGAGTCCGCCTGCCGACGCAGGGGACACGGGTTCGTGCCCCGGTCCGGGAGGATCCCACATGCCGCGGAGCAGCTGGGCCTGTGAGCCATGGCCGCTGAGCCTGCGCGTCCGGAGCCTGTGCTCCGCAACGGGAGGGGCCCCAACAGTGAGAGGCCTGCGTACCGCAAAAAAAAAAAAAAAAAGTTGAGCCCAAACTGGTTTCTTATTTATCGGTAACTCTGAATTTATTCAACGTCCAAACATGCTCTACAGAACTTTTCTCCTAGATAACCACTGTACCTAGTATACAATTGCAGTTGTTTGTGATCAGCTTCCATATTATCACATAAAGAGAATACTCTCAAATGGAATGCATTAGCTTTTATGTAATTCATAATTTTTACTATGTCACTAAGCACATTAGTTTGGCTGACTTTTTTTCATAGTAAGATTTTCTTGATGAAGGAAGAAATGTGTTGCTTTACATTTTGGCTCAAACTCCTTAATCTGAGCAATTACTCTAGAACCTTCTCCTATACAAGATTTAAACTCTGAATCACATTTACTGATATAAATCATACAGGATCATATCAAATTTCTCTAAAGTTTTCTAAATACTTTCAATTTCTATACTTATCTTGTTCACACTGGTAGCAGTTTATGGATGGGCACTGGTTCACAGATTCAGCTTTGAGTGATATTGCTTTCATGTACTTCTTCAGTCCCACTTAAGTCACTATTGGGTAGTGATTCTACTTAACTAAGTTCACTGAATTTTATTTAGGTTAATTCCTCTGTCTAGCTTATAATATAAATGATAAAGAATTTAAATGAAAATATCGTTTGTTGAACTGAGATGAACATTTACTGAATGCCTACTCTGCCAAAATTTTTACATGCCTTACATCCTTAAGAGGTGGTGTTATTACAATTTCCATTTTACAGATAAAGAAACTGAGGTTCAGAGTGTTTAACTAATGCTCAAGGTAACATAGCCAGTAATCGGTAAAGCTGGGATTTGAGCACTCTACAACTCTTTTCTTTACACCAGGATCTCTCCATCATATCCTACTTTTAGAGCAAAAAGAAAATAATTTCAAATTAATGACCTAGCCTAAGATGAATGGGAAAAATTATGTTTCAAAAGTGAGACAATGATAAAGACAACAAAGAGAAGAAAATGTAGGAAAAGTATATCATGATGAAATGATAAGTATGTGTGGGAAAACAGCTGAAAATGTTTGTGGCAAGAGGAAATTTTAAAAATGAACTTTGTTGAGGTACATTTACATATAATAAAATGCATCCATCTCAAGTGTACAGTTTTATTAGTTTTGACAAATGTATGTACTCATGTTACCATCATTACAATAAAAATAGAGAACATTTCTATCAGTCCCAAATTTCCCCTGTGTCGCTGCCTTCCCTATTAATCACCATCTCCCATGGCTCTAGGGAAGTTTCATCTATTAGCTGTTACTATAGATTAGATTTGTGTTTTCCAAAGTTTCACATAAATGGACTCATGAATTATGAACTCTGGGTCTTTCGCTTATTGCTTAGCATAATGTTTTTGAGAGTCATCGTGTAATTATGTATAGCGGTAGTTTGTTCCTTTTTAATACTGAGTAATATTCCATCGTATAGATATACTATAATTCATCTATTCATCTGTTGATGAACATTTGTATTGTTTCTAGTTTTGGGTGATTATAAAAAAAGCTGCTCTGAACATTCATGTCCAAGTGTTTGTGGGGACATGTGTTTCTTTCTTTTGGGCAAATACTTAAGAGTGGAATTGCTAGGTTGTATGATAAATGCATCTCAACTTTCTAAGAACTGCCAAACTGTTTTCCAAAGTGGTTTATTATTTTATATTCCCACTAGCAACATATGAGCATTCCAGTTATTCCATATCCTTGCCAACATTTGATATTGTCAGTGAAAGGAAGTATTTAACATATCAATTTAGAAAGACAAGTTTCTTTTAAGCTTGTCATTTGGCTGGAAGGGAGTGAATAGTGGAAGAGATTCTGTAGTACTTCTGTTTCTTCATTTGGATTGCTAATGCTCAATAAATCTCCAAGGGCACCATACTTATTGATATTTAGCTTATCACTACTTTCAGCTCCTCTTGTCCCAATCTCTTCCAGTTGAAGTCCTTGACAGTGCTGAGTTGAGCTCAGTTCAGTCTTCTCCCTCAATTAGGACAGAATATGTGGCAGCTGAGAGAAAATATTATGATCATAGACTCAGTAGAAGATAAGGTGAGCTCTGAAAATCCTCCAGGTGGTTGCTGTTAAGAAGTCTATTGAGTCTAATTGTTGTTTCACTATAGATTTTTTTTTTAGGCCTATAATATTGTTTTGATTACTGTGTAAGATTCAGACATATAGCATTGTAATTCAACATCTGTGTACACTACAAAGTGGTCACTACCACAAGTCTAGTTACCATCCATCAACATACAGTTGACCCCCTTCACCCATTTCACACACCCTCAGCACCCTTCCCCTCTGGAGATCACTAATCTGATCTCTGTATCTATGAGTTTGTTTTTGTTTTATTTTGTTTGCTCATTTGTTTTGGTTTTTTAGGCTTCACATATAAATAAAATCATATCTGACTTATTTCACTTAGCCTAACTCCTTCAAGGTCCATCTATGGTGTCACACATGGCAGGGTTTCATTCTTTTTTATGGCTGAACAGTATTCTAATGTGTATATATGCTACATCTTCTTTATCCATTTATCCACTGATAGACATTTAGGTTGTTTCCATATCCTAGCTATCGTATATAATGCTGCAGTGAACATAGGGGTGCATATATCTTTTTGAATTAGTGTTTTTGTGCTCTTCAGGTAAGTACCAGGAAGTGGAATAGGTGGGTCATATAATAGTTCTAGTCTTAGTTCTTTGAGAGATCTCCATACTGTTTTCCATAGTGACTGTACCAATTTACAGTCCCACCAACAGTGTAGGATTCCCTTTTCTTCATATCCTCTCCAACATTTGTTATTCCTTGTCTTTTCAATAATAGCCATTCTAACATGTGTGAGACATAGTCTCATTGTGATTTTCTTTTGCTCTTTATAGATAATTTATGATTTCTCTGATAACTTTTAAGACACTTTCTTTGCCTTTCATATTTTATAGTTTCCAATGTGATGTGCTTAAGGTGTGGATTTAGTTTTATTTATCCTGCTTGAAACTCAAATTTGGTAATCCTTATTTCTCATTAATTCTGGAAAATAGCCATTATCTCTTAAAAAAATTTTAATAGGGAATTCCCTGGAGGTCCAGTGGTTAGGACTCTGTGCTTTCACTGCCAAGGGCCCGGGTTCAATCCCTGGTCAGGGAACTAAGATCCTGCAAGCAGTGTGGCCAAAAAAATTTTTTTTAAAAAAACCATTTTATTTGTAAATAGTTTCAAACTTAGAAGAAAGTTGCAAAAGTAAACATAGTAACAAGGAACACTCCTAGACCTTTTATCTGGATTCACTTACTGTTAACATTTACATCATTTGCTTTGTCATTTGTGCTTCTTGACATCTCCTTTGTTCTCTCTCCCTGTCTCTCTCTCTCTCTGTACTTTTTTCTGAACTATTTTATGTCATTCATTATCTCTTTAAATATTCCTCTCCTCCATTTTCTCTTCTTTTGGAACATGGATTAGGTATATGTTGAACCTTCTCATTTATCCTGCATGACTCAATTTGTCTGTTGCAATTCCAGTTATTCATCTTTCAGTGTCACATTCCAGGTATTTTCTCCAGGTCAGTCATCTAGGCCTCCACTTTTTTCTACAGGTCTGTTAATCTGCTGTTTAACTCACTTATTGAGTATTTAAAATCAATGAGTGTATCATTTCTAATTTTATTTTGTGCTTGTATTTTTCTACAGTTTTATATTTTTGGGTTTTTCATCTTTATTTTATATGTTCTTATTATATAGTCTGTAACAAATAATTCAATTATCTCTAAAGTTCTTGTGGGTGTAACTCTGTTTTTTGTTATTTCTGCCTATTCTTGCTTATGGTGGATTGCTCCTTTGGGTGTCGTAAAATTTTGTTTTCTCAGTCATGCTTGGTGGAGATCCTGTGTGACCTGCACTGAAGGCATATCCCTCCAGAGCAGTGGTTCTTAGTCTTTGCTACACATTGGAATCACCTAGTGAGCCTTTAAAATGAGGATGGCAGGTTGAATCCCAGACGAGTTAACTCAGATACTCTGAATGTGAGACTGAAGCCTCAAAGTTTTTAAAGCTCCACCATCAAGGTTGAGAACCACTGCTCCAGAGAGAGTTTGCCTTTCATTTTTACAGGTACTGCGAGTGTGTTTCCCACCCTTGATCACTTTAATATTAATTTCTCAGCTCTGGGTTCCTGAATTACTTTAATATTAATTTCTCAGTTCTGGGTTCCTGAATTACATAGGTAGGATAATTCTTTTTAACAGTAGAAAGACATTTTTAATAGGGAATATCAGTATACCAATTTGATTCTTTTTGATTGTTTTGTTTTGTTCTGTTTTCTAATTTCATTGAGGAATAATGGACAAATGTAACTTGTATGTATTTAAAGTGTAAAAGGTGATGATTTTATATATGTATACACTGTAGAACGATTATGCAAGATCAAGCTAATTAATACATCATCACTTCATGTAGTTAACTCTTTTTTTTTTTCTTGTGGTAAGAATGCTTAAGATCTACTCTCAGCAACTTTCAAGTATATAAGTATATAATAGCATAGTATTAACTATAGTCACCTTGCTGTAAATTAGATTCTTAAAACTTATAACTGAAAGTTTGGCCCTTTGAGCTACATCTTCCCATTTACTTCTCCTCCTAACTCTTGGTAACCACCATTTTACTCTCTTTCTATGAAGTCAGGTTTGTTTTGTTTTGTTCAGGTTCCACTTGTAATACCATACAGTATTTGTCTTTCTGTGCTGTCTAGCTTCTTTCACTTAGTATAATGCCTTCCAGGTTCATCCACGTTGTTGCAAATGGCAGTATTTCCTTTTTTAATGGCTGAATAATATTCCACTGTATAGATATACCACATTTTCTTTATCCATTCATCTGTTGATGGACATTTAAGTTGTTTCCATATTTTGGCTGTTGTGAATAGTGCTGCAATGAACATGGGAGTGCAGATACATCTTCCAGTTACCAATTTCATTTCCTTTGGCTATATACCTAGAAGTGGGATTGTTGGATCATATGGTAGTTCTATTTTTTGAGGAACCACTATGAGGTTTTTATAATGGTTGTAACAGTTAACATTTCCATCAATAGTGTATAATGATTCACTTTACTCCACATTCTCACCAATGTTGGTTAACATTTGTCTTTTTGATAATAGCTATCTTAACAGGTGTGAGATGGTATCTCATCATGGTTTTAATTTGCATTTCCCTAATGATTAGTGATGTTGAACACCTTTTCATGTGCCTTTTGGCCATTTGGAAAAATGTCTGTTCAGGTCCTTTACCTATTTTTAATTGGATTATTTGCTTTTTTTTGCCACTTAGTTGTGTGAGATCTTCATATTTTTTTGGATATTAACCCCTTATCAGATATGTGGTTTGCAAATATTTTCTCTTTTTCTGTAAGTTGCCTTTTCAATTTATTGATTGTTGCTTTTGCTCTGCAGAAGCTTTTAAGTTTGATGTAGTCCCACTTGTTTATTTTGGCTTTTGTGCTCTTGGTCTCTTATCCAAAAAAATCACTGCAAAGACCAATGTCAAGGAGCTTTTCCCCTATGTTTTCTTCTAGAAGTTTTATGGTTTCAGGTTTTACATTTAAGTCTTTAATACATTTCACATTAACTTTTATGAGTGGTGTAAGATGGGGGGTCCAGTCATTCCATTCTTTTGCATGTGAATATCCAGTTTTCTCAGCACCATTTGTTGAAGAGACTGCCCTTTCCTATTATGTGTTCTTGGTGTCCTTTTCTGAGTTTAGTTGACTCTATATAAAAAGGTTTATTTCTGAGCTTTCTAGTCTGTTCCATTGGTCTATGTGCCAGTACCATACTCTTCTGATTACCATAGCTTTGTAGTATAGTTTGAAATCAGAATGTATGATGTCTCCAGCTTTATTCATTCACAAGATTGCTTTGGCTATTCAAGGTCTTTTGTGGTTCCATACAAATTTTAGTATAGTTTTTCTATATTAAAATGACAGTAGAATTTTGATAGGGATTGCATTGAATTTGTAGATCTCTTTGGGTAGTATAAACATTTTAACAATATTAATTCTTCCAATCCAAGAACACTGGATTTCCAGTATTAGTTTGTGTTTTCTTCAATTTCTTTCATCAGTGCCTTATCGGTTTCAGTGTACAGATATTTCACCTCCTTGGTTAAATTTATTCCTAAGTATATTGTTGTTTTTGATGTTACTGTAAATGGAATTGCTTTTAAAATTTCTTTCAAATAGCACATTGTTAGTGTATAGAAGCACAATTGATTTTTCTATATTGATTTTTTATCCTGCAACTTTGCTGATTTCATTTATTAGTTGTGACAGGTTTTTTTGATGGAGTCTTTAGGGGTTTTCATATCTAAGATCATCTCATCTGCAAACAGGGATTAATTTTACTTCTTAATTTCTAATTTGGATACCTTTTAGTTATCTTTCTTGCCTAATTGCTGTGGCTAGGATTTACAGTAGTATATGTTGAACAGAAGTGGTGAGAGTGGGCATGCTTGTTTTTTTCCTGATCTTAGAAGAAAGGCTTTTAACTTTTCACCATTGAGTAAGGTGTTAGCTGTGGGCTTGTCATATATGGCTTTTATTATGTTGGGGTGTATTGCTTCTATAACTAATTTGTTGAGAGTTTTATCTTGAGGGGATGTGAATTTTGTCAAATGCTTTTTCTGCATCTAATGAAATTATCATTCTGTTAATGTGGTGTGTATTACATTTATTGATCTGTGTATGTTGAACCATCCTTGAATCCCAGGGATAAATCCCACTTGATCATGATATATGACCCTTTTACTGTGCTGTTTAAGTCAGTTTGTTAGTATTTTGTTGAGAATGTTCACCACATCTATGTTCATCAGGGATATTGGCCTGTAATTTTCTTTTCTTGTAGCATCTTCACCTGGCTTCAGTATCAGGGTAATGCCAGCCTCCTAAAATGAGTTTGGAAGTGTTCCTTCCTTTCAATTAGGTAGTAAAATTTGATCCTTGTGTTTTGGGAAGCTCCCCCGGCCCCAGACGTCTATGCCGAGATAGACAGTTTCCTTGTCATCTCTTTTTACTGAGAAAGTAGCCCTTTGAGGGCTTATAGGGGCAAGGAGGGGCTCTGTTCCACTTCTTCACGTTGAACAAACCCGAGGCTTTATCATCTATTTCCACATGGCTGTGAAAACCCAAGCTTCCTACTTACCCATATCAACAAGTACTCTCTGGACAGCCTAAGTGTCAGTGCCAATATAACACATCTATGTTTATGTTCTTCCTTGGTTTTAGGAAGAATTTCCCAAATTTCTAGAATTTCCCTCACTTCCCTGTGACTCATATTTTATCCAGCACTTCTAGGTTGTTTTTTTTGTTTTGTTTTGTTTTTTGTGGACTTAGATCACAACATTGCTGGAAATAGAAGTCTTGCTCTGACTGTGAATCTGTACCTCAGGGCCATACCTTGTCCTTGAATTCATTCTCCTGTTCCCAAAGTCTGCCTGAATCAAGTGTGAACTTGCTGTGTCTTTGGCCATGGTACATTGGGTTTGCAAGCGTCCACCTGGTAGACAGACCTCTGGAGCTTGTATGTGTTTCCCTAGACAGTGCCTGGCCTGGTCTTGGCTTCATCTTGGTCCAGCTGGTCTGTGTTGCCAAGGTCCCATCATGCTTCGAATTCCACCCTACCTGAATTATGTCAACCTTTCTTTTTCTTCTGCTTCCAAATCTCTGTCTTCATTGACTTGTCAAACTTAAGTCTGGTTTCAGTTTATTTCCTGAACTCATCTTTCCACAAAGGACTCTGTCCCTGATTTGAGAGTTTGTAGTGTGGCTTATAGCAATGTGGGAATGGGTCCAACTCAGGATTCAGGTTTCTAAGATGCCCAGATGGTCTTAGCAAAAAGCTTCTTACTTTCCACTTCATTTCAAAACCACTTAGCTTGAGTATGTAAATTTCAAAGACTTTCTATTACATGTTGGTAGTATATGTACCTATAGTATTAATTGAGGGTAAATACTGAATTTTTCATTTTGTCAGAAAGAGGAGTTTACAGTTGAGGATATCTTTTTATTTACTTTTATTTGTTTAATTTATGTGTAGCCATCTCCCTGTAATACCAAATAAAACCAGCTGTGGCTGGATTGTAGCTGTTCTGGTCCATGCGCCCTTTTCCTCTGAGACCTTGTGAGGAAACTGAGTTTGGTGAAAAGCATCCAGTGAGCTCTTGACAGTATTGGATAGATCATTTACCCCAGTTTGGACTTTCTTATTTCTTTTAGGAAGCCCTGTGGAGATCACCACTGAAACCTCAGTCTTACTCAGAAAGCAACCCGTAGCCCTGTACCAATGGTGTTAGCATTTGATCATGAACACGGCTCTAAGGATTAAACAAGATACCTGGTGGTGAGAGAGCACTATGTGCTAGTAATAAGCCCACAGGAATCGCGGGTTGTATGGTTGGTCAAGTCTAATAGAATTTTTAATCTTTATCAATTGTATCCTTTGGGGTTTGCGTTAGTGTCTTCCTTTCAATTGTTTTGTTCTTGTTTAGATTTCTCTTCCTACTTTCTCTCTTCTCTTTCTTGGCAGTATCTTCAAAAGGAGTCAGAAGGATCTCCCAGGAGTGGCCTTTGAGGATTGTTGCAATGTGTATACCTGTCAAAAAGGATTGCCCGAACCCTGTTGAAAGCTATTTTACACATCAAGTCCTGAGCCAGTCTCCACTCTTCTGTTCTGATCTGATCATACAGAATGATCTGAAGGAAAACCATGAGAGCTAATTATAGAGCCCAGAGTAATTTTCAGATGCCTTTTTTTCTTCTTTTTCTCATGCAGGGTACTTAGGAATCTTGCACTCTTGGTGAACCCAATTTACATTTTTGTTGAGATTGGGAAAGTGGGATTTTAGACTTTATTTTGAAGGCAAAACTCGTTAATTTACTCAGGAAGCACTTAAATTCTATTTAGTTTTATTTCTTTTCTCTCTCTCTCTGTTCTCTTTTTTTCTGTTTTTCCCTCCCTTCCTCTCTCTTTCTCTTCCTCCCTCCCTCCCTCCTGCTCTTCCTTCTTCCCTTTCCTTCCCTTTCTTCCCTTCCTCCTTCTTCCCTTCCTCCCTTTCTTGCCTCCCTTCTTTCTTTTCTTGTCTCCTTACAACTTTCCTTCTTTCATTACATCTTGGTAGCTTGGAATATATCTAAGTATTTTGGAAAATGGACATTGTTGAAGGGAAAATATCATTTCTGTTACAAAAATGTGGTTCAGAATAATGAGATCTCAGGTTTGGAAAGAAAACCTAATATTTTTCTATTCCAGCCATTTAACTAATACTTGAATCCCCTCTACTCTATTTGTAGCCTATGATGGGATACCTACATCACCTACAGTGATGGGGAGCTCTCCTTGTTCTGAAATAGCCCATTACAACTTTGAACTGCTCTGGCAGGTATTTAGTTATTGTTTATGTTGAGTTAAAACATACTTTCATGTAACGTCTGTCCACTGCTCTTTAGTTTCTCGCCTTGGGACCATATACAGCAGTATTTTTCAAATTTTAGGCTAAAATCCGGGGTTGTAAAATAATTTTAGTTGGATATGACCAGCATTAAAAGAAGAGGAGGAGAAGAAATGGAGTAGAATAGAATAGAAAATATCAGAGTGTATCACAAGTAGTAAGGTTTTCATGAAACTTTT
Source organism: Monodon monoceros (assembly GCF_005190385.1). Lineage (NCBI taxonomy): Eukaryota > Metazoa > Chordata > Mammalia > Artiodactyla > Monodontidae > Monodon > Monodon monoceros. The sequence continues at coordinate 45,280,040 of NW_021703774.1, read as the reverse complement.
GTCTTGATTGAATGATTATTTAATTATATAATTAACTACATATGTGAACTGGATCCCAATGGCTAAGTTTGTAAGCTGATGAGAAGAATGTGTCTAAAAAAAAATAGACTGTGTCTAACTTTTCTTCCCTATGACCATCCTATAGCTGAGCCATTCTCATGACCTACCAACTCTTTTCTTCCCTAAGCTAAGTATTTCCTTCTACTCATCCATATGTATCATCATCTCACATCTCCTTGCCATCTTTAATACATGCTCATATACCTAGTTTGTATGAAAACCATGGACCGGGAATCAAAACAATGTCCCTAGGGGTGCTCTGACGGAAACAGAGGCAAGCAGGACTATCCTTTGCCTGATTCAATGCATTTTGGTGCAGCCCAAGGTTATATATTGTAGTGGTTAAATGCACACACCCAGGGGCCACTGGCTTTGGAGTCCAATTCTTCAGCTACTGTAAACCTTAGGGTAAGCTGAATAGTAACCTTGAGCAAGTTATTTAACCTCTCTGTGACTCCATTTCTTCATCTGCATATAAGATAATGATATTCCGTAATATTTTTGTGAATATTAAATGAGTCAATACATGTAAAGGACTTAGTGCCAGGCATATAGTAAGCACTCAGTGAACCAATATATATATATATATATATATATATATTTTTTTTTTTTTGCGGTATGCGGGCCTCTCACTGTTGTGGCCTCTCCCGTTGTGGAGCACAGGCTCCGGACGCGCAGGCTCAGCGGCCATGGCTCACGGGCCCAGCCGCTCCACGGCATGTGGGATCTTCCCAGACCGGGGCACGAACCCGTGTTCCCTGCATAGGCAGGCGGACTCTCAACCACTGCGCCACCAGGGAAGCCTGAACTAATATATTTTTAAAGCAATTACAGCAAATCGTTGATCCATTTAACTTTTTATCAACTCAAATGTCTAGAACTTTTGATGTGTGCTGTAAATAGTGCAATCGTATGTCCCAGTTTGCCGAGGGCAGCCCCAATTTGCACCTGTTGTCCTAGCATAATTAACAGTGACCACTTTTACTCTCAAAAGTGGCCCAGATAGAACCTCATGTCTGATTATTCTAAACTATATTCTTGGAGTAGGAATTAATATTTTCCCCAGTTACATGCCACCCTAGCTAAAAACTGTACCTTCTCTCACTACGTACGTGATCAATTTTGGATTTATGTGGAAGACCTTTTTTCTCTTTCTATTGAAAGTTCACCTCAATTCTCTGCCCACTACCTCTCTTTCCCTCCTTGACAAGTGGCAGAACCAAGATTGAAACCAGGGTTCACCTAACAACAAAGGCTAGGCTTTTCCCTCTGCGTGCAGTTACCTGGGTCTATTGCCATCGTTCTGCTCTGTGAAGACCTTTTGGTTTCTGATTAAGTCATTGCTGATATTTATTAATCCCCTTAACTTCATATTAGTGACACATTTTTAATTCATTCAAACAAGTATTTAATGAACTCCCACGGGATGCCATGTCCTGTTCTAGGAGCCGGGATGGAGTAAAGGACCAGCTGACACGTCCCTTCTCTTAGGGCACTGACATACCTTAAGGGCTGCTTTGTGGCTTAATTCAAGTAAACTGGGGTTACCAGAATAGGACTGACATAAAGCCCCGAGACTGGTCACTAGATACTTCCTTCTGGATTGAAATTATGTATCCATTAAAAGTAGCATTTGGCAGTCATTTAGCAGATAATGAGTCTGTGTATTATCACTCAATCGTATTTCTTCTTCTTATCCAAAGGATAGTATAAACCTACTGTCAAAGGCATTTTTTTCTTGCTACATCATATCTGTCATATTTCCTAGATGTATTAGTCTGCTGTGAAAGAAGGAAATGGTGTTGTCTGGACTAACTGAACCTTAGTGGTGGCCCCATGGTATTCTTTAAGTAACCGCATATTTTAATAGTCTGCTTAGAATGCTGTTGTGGGTTAGTAGTCTGCAGAACTTGCATTCTCTGTCATTTTGAAAATTGGGACTCTTCTTCTTTCTGCCAGTTTCATCTCTTGTTTGCTAAGTTTCCTTAAAGATGCCCGCCGTTGGCTCAGTGATCTGATTTGCTAAATTTTTCCCATATCCTAGAAAATAGTATGGCCAAGCCAGGAGACTTGATCTTCTTTACAGAAGCTAGATGCTTTTCTCTCTTAAAATCTTACTCATCATTGGTTTCTATTCCTGTTATGAATATATGAATGGAATTCTTCACTGAAATTTGGACACTGTGACAGTTGTTGTTATCAAGCCCTCACTATGTACAAAGCACTGTCGCAAGCATTTTCCACACTGATCTCCCTTAGTTGTGTTGTATCACCGTGACATCGGAATTATCTCCGTCTGAGAGATGAGGAATACAGGGTCACACAGGGAGTGAGGTGTAGAGCGGGGACTTAAAACCAGTCTGTCATGACAGAATGACTGGAGAATGGTGTACCCTCAGGACTAAAATTGAGGAAAGAGGTTCTTGATAAAATAGCCTTCTAAAATGGAAGCCTTTCTTCTAATGTGATAAAATTGTTTGCATTTGTAATTTATCATTTCCTTGATGATTCATAGTCCGTATTTAAAATGTTAATATTTTACTTCCGTAAAGATGAAGTTATTAAAGCAGATGTAGGTGACGTGGAACTTTGGGAGGAAAGGAGTAACAATTTGAGGAAGACCACCCAATTTGTTTTCTCGTAAAGCATCTACAGTGTCTGTTTGTTTGCTTTTCTTCATAAAAACGAAGCAAAGAGTATGTGCAGCTGTGTGTGACCACCTAGGCAGTTTGCTTTCCGTGGAACAGATTGGGGCACCAAAGACCAAAGTGCCTTCTTTTGAATTATTTTCTCACTCTCCGTAGATCCATGTTCTTTCCTGCCATGATACCATGATCAGTGAGTTAAATTTTCATTGGTTTATATCAGGCTTACTTCCAAAAAGGATTTGAGGCGATGCCAGTGTCTGTTGACTTATAAGCAACATTAAAAATATTATTACTGTATGACTAACAATATCTATTACTAAATAGTAGGCCTTATACAGACCGGGACCCACATCTCTTATGTTCACTGGTACGTTACTAGCTCTGAGCACCATCCAAGGCACATGGCCACATTAATTGAATAAATGAATGAATTGGTGAATGGCACTCTGTGTTAGCTTTAAGAGATTTTCCGCATCACTTGTATTTCTTTTGTTGGTGGTGAGTTGAGAAGCTACTTTGTATCTCTTTGTAAAAGAGAAACATTCTTAAAAAAAAAAGTTGTGATGTTTCAAAACGTAAGATTACTTTCCAAGGCTTTTGATTTTGGAGCAGTTTTATTAGCTTGGTGAAGATCTAGTCCCGGCCCTGGCTGTTTATCTGAACGACGGGAAGAGTTGAGGAGAGCATGTGCAAGGGTGAGGCAAGAGCCCTCTCACTGTCGCCGTCAGTCCCTCTTTACACGCCCAGAATAGGTACAGACACTGCCAGCGTGGGGCACTGGCCATATTGACACTTCTAGTTTTTAAGTGGACAGACCAGGAGACTTCAGTCCCAAAGTGGACAGAAGAGCGTTTATATAAAGATCCTAAGACCATCATAGAGTTGAGAAGCTAAACCCATAATTTGCTCCTTGCCCCTCCTGCTCTTAGGATGTTAGTGGCAAGTTGCTTAACAAAGCTGAAAACTGAGTCTTTCCTTTGGAGAACCTTATTTCTTTCCACTTAAATTATAATTATCATCTGAAAGTACACCAATATTTGATTTAAAAATTTTAATATTTACATTTATAGTTATATTTATACAAAGTTATATATTTAAAACCTCATCTAGAGAACTTGATTTAGAATAATAGCAATTAGGAAAGGATTATAGTAGAGAACATGCTAAACTGGCTTAAGGTTTTTTTTCCCCCTTTGAAATGTGTAAAATTTCTTTAATTATCCAAGAACTTGAATGTTGTTAATAGGATTCTTAAGCTTGGCATAAAACCTGGAAAATCAACTGCGTGGTTAAGAATCAGCAGTGCCATCTAGTGCTTACTACCTTGAATTACGAATGGAAGTGCCAGCAAGGGATATGGGAGACTAAGAAATTCTGCTCTCTGTTCAGTGATTTACTTAGAGCGTGAAAAGTATTTCTCACCATGTTAAGACTTTAGGTTTATCTGATTAGAAGGGGTCTTCCTTTTAATTCAAACCAGCAAAGACTACAGTTTTCTTTAAGGCCCCCTTAGTGCTGAATTTTTAAAAACATACAGTGACATTAAAAACAGCAATTATAATTTCATAAAGATTACATGAAGTCTTTTCTGAGTAGCAGCTCTCTAAGATGTTCTAATAAAACCGTGGAGTATAGGTTAAATTGAAAAAAATCTATAACATAAATAGGGTAAGCATATATAAGTAAGCAAAAGCATGGCAGGAATATAATCAGGTAATAATCTTGCTTCCTCCATACTTACTGTATGGTAATACAGTAATTTTGCAATCCTTAATTTATCTGCTACTTTAAAAAATGCTTTCCAAAGATTAACAAATATTGATGGGTTCAATCAGAAAAAAAAGTCTGCCTATTCATTAGTTTTGAGTTTATAATAGGTGAGTGTATGGGATCTTTGAAATTTCTAGAATAATTATATTTTAAAACCTTAGCACTTGTAAGAGTATTCATTTGGTTCTTATTTTGCTTTTTACTTTACCAACACACATTAGTTTACAGTTTAGCAAGAATCACCATCGAGACCAGTTTTAATAGTCCTTTGGTAATTCCAAGTTTCATATTGGAAGTGTCTCACATTGGAAGCTTCTTGACAATAGCTCATGAGTTACTATTTTTTTCCCCATTAGTAGTATATGTCATGACAGTTAGTAATATGTGTTCATGATAAAATTTCAGGTATCAATCATTCTTTATAAACTCAGCCCCTGGAAATATCCACTTTTAATAGCTTGGTGTACTATTTTCAATTGCTATATTTGTTAATGAAAATCTTTTCTCTCTCCAGTGGACCAAAGGTAGGGGCAACCCTATTTTCACTTTCCTCAGTGGTGCTTTCTTCCAGGGAATTTGCTGGCAATTTTTTCTGCTAAGGTAACTGGTAATTTATTACCATGGTCAGGAAATTTGCACTTTCATTCCCGGTTTTACTGTTTCTACCTTTTTGTGGCATTTAATTTCTTACGCGCTTGACAGCAACATGTATTTGTGTAGCGCTATGCATATTTCCTGGCCTGTTCAGATATATATCAACCCCGGACAGAAAGGTTATAGAAAGGTTAAAGACTTTTCCCAAGTTGGCTCACATGTGGCAAAGCCATGATTTGAATGCCTTCTGATTGCACGTGTCCTGAGGTGAACTCATCTGGTCCCATGACTTTAAATGCTGTCTGAATTCTGATGATTCTCAGATTTGTATTTCCAGCCCTGGCTTCTCGCCTGAGCTTCAGACTTGTATATCCAACTCTTGTTGTCTCCTTTTCCCCGTCCTCCCTGTCCTCTCTCCTTCCCCCTCCTGCTCTCCCTTCCCCTTCTTCTCCTTCTCCTTCTTCTTCTTGTCCACTTTGATGGTATCTCAAACTTGGTTTCACAATAAAGAGGATCCTTGATGTCCCCACCCCATCCAGTTTCTCTCAAGGTCTTTTCCGTCTTAGCTAATGGCATCATTAGCCAGTCATCTGCTCAGGCAAAATCATGAAGTAATACTCAGCTTCTCTCTTTCTCAAGCTTGACATTGAAACTGAGCAGGACCCCATGGGGCTCCGGGGCATGGAAGCCTTTCTGTGTCCCCCATTTCTTTTTGATAGCGAACAGACTCCAGCCTCCATGACATTTCCTGAGTTCCAAAGGGCAGATTTGAACAGTTGCTAATCAGAGAGAGGAGGGGATGCAGAGACAAGGGAGGAGCGGCCAAGAAACACTAGTGCAGCCTTGGGGCAGGTCCTGGTTCGCCTCAAGGGATACACATGACAATATCTTTGAGCTCTTTATAGAACTAAAACACCCCCAACAAATGAAAGGTGTTAGTATTCTTCGTTCCAGATTAAAGGAACCAGAGAAGCTCATCAAGATTAGGAGACCACCTGAGACCAGATTAAAGGGGTGCAGGCCCTGCACACACCCTAATCTTATCAGCAACCCCACCCTTGAACCATTGCTATAAAACTCCTCACCAAATCCTCCCGGGTTGGGACACACAGTTTTCAAGGACAGGAGCCCTCTGTGTACCCCTTTGCCTGGCTAAGCAATAAAGCTATTCTTTTCTACATCATCCAGAACTCTGTCTCCGAGACTCAATTTGGCACCATTGCTCAGAGGCCGAGTTTCGGCATCAACATCAAATCCATCAGCAAGGGCTAAACCTAACTATTTTTCACCAACCTACTTTCATCTTTTACTTGGGCTACCATAATCATGTCCCACTGGTTTCCCTGCTTCTACTCTGTTCCCCATTACCTTGTTTCATTTTTTCATTGTACTTAACAATATAGGATATTATTTGTTATGGATTTCTTGCCTGTCTTGCTCCCTCTAGAATGTAAGCACTACAAGGCAGAAACCTGTCTTGTTACCACTGAATCCCCAGGGCCTAGAACACTGCTGGCAATAGTGAGTTTCATGTTGAATGAATGAATGAGCAAATGAATGAATGAATGAATGAGCAAATGAATGAATGAAAGGAAGAAATCTGGTGCTTTTTCAGTAGTTGGGGATTCAGGAAATTAATTTATTTATTTTCGGCTGTGTTGGGTCTTTGTTTCTGTGCAAGGGCTTTCTCTAGTTGCGGTGAGCGGGGACCACTCTTCATCGTGGTGTGCGGGCCTCTCACTGTCGTGGCCTCTCCCGTTGCAGAGCACAGGCTCCAGACGCGCAGGCTCAGTAGTTGTGGCTCATGGGCCCAGTCGCTCCGCGGCATGTGGGATCTTCCCAGACCAGGGTTCGAACCCGTGTCCCCTGCATTAGCAGGCAGATTCTCAACCACTGCGCCACCAGGGAAGCCCCTCCTTTGCTGGTTTTATTAGGACTCTTGTAAAGTGCTGAGAGACTTTTATTTAATAATATGTTCTTGAGCTTGGTATTAGAGCTTTATAATCTCAAATATATGGTATCATTTGAGACTTGTTGCATGCATCTTGTGCTCCCTGAGATATTTCTGAGAGATTTTCTGTGGAAACCTAAAAATGAAACCAATTATACTGTTTTCTGGGAAAGGCCTGGCCCAATAAATGAATGGGAAGAAACTGTTGCTGGTTGAGAGAGGCATTCAGTATACCCTTCAACAGTGATTTAAAAGAGAAGAAAAGAGAAGTGAATGCAAAAAACATCTCTATTTGCTTTGCATTGCCCTTCTTCCAGTAAGGTTAACTTTGAATAAAGAGGCAATTGATATTGGGTTGATTAATAAATTTTTAAAGCTGGAAACTTAAAATGAAGGTCTAAGGATTCTGAAATACTATATTTAAAAAAAAATCAATGACTCTATTAAGAAATGCAAAACAAAATGAGGGAAAGGTAGGGAGAGAGATTGATTGGTTATTCTATATTTGGTGTAATGGAAAATATTTTTCTTGAACCAGCAAGATCTGGGCTGTGATTCGAATCTTGCCGCTAGCCGGCCCCATGTCCTTGGGCACATCGCTTCTGGAATCTAGGTTTGTTATCTCTGTTGGCGGTTTAGGGTGATCACATGAGCTGAATCTCGGGAAAGATTTCTTAATAGTATGAAGTATGATACAAATACAATGTAGTATTATTATTCTGTAATGCTAACAATGCTTGTTGAGATATAATTTATAAGCTATAAAAGGCACAGATTTTTTAAAAAAAGAGTTTAAAAAACTCTTTTCCCTTCCACATATAATTGACATACAGCACTGTATCGGTTTAAGGTGTGCAGCAGAGTGATTTGACTTGCATCCATCATCAAATGATTACCACAGTTTAGTGAACATCCATCAAGTCGCATACATACAACATTAAAGAATTAGAAAAAAGAAGCAATATTCTTCCTTGTGCTGAGAACTCTTAGGGTTTACTGTCTTAACAACTTTCATAGGTAACGGACAGCGGTGTTAACCATATTAATCATGTTGTGCATCCCAGGCACTCATTTATCTTGTAACTTGTAAAGGGAGTTTGTCCCTTTTGACTGCCTTTATCCAGTTCCCCCTTCAGCCCCCTCCACACCCACAACTGGTAATCACAGATCTAATCTCTTTTCCTATGAGTTTGTTTGTTTTTGAGGTGTAATTGACCTACCACACTGTCATTACAGAACATCATGATTTGATATTTCTATACATTTCCAAATGATCACACAGTATGTCACCCTACAAAAATATTAGATAGTTATTGACTGTATTCCCACACACTGGACATTTCATACTCATAACTCATTTATTTTGCAGCTGGAAGTTTGTACCTCTTAATCACCCTCACCTATTTCTTCTTTTTTTAAAAATAAATTTATTTATTTTATTTCTATTTATTTTATTTTTGGCTGCATTGGGTCTTCGTTGCTGCGTGCGGGCTTTCTCTGGTTGCGGTGAGTGGGGGCTACTCTTCGTTGTGGTGCGCGGCCTTCTCATTGCGGTGTCTTCTCTTGCTTCGGAACACGGGCTTTAGGCGTGTGGGCTTCAGTAGTTGTGGCGCACAGGCTCAGTAGTTGTGGCTCACAGGCTCTAGAGCGCAGGCTCAGTAGCTATTGCTCACGGGCTTAGTTGCTTCGTGTCATGTGGGATCTTCCCAGATCAGGGCTCGAACCCGTGTCCCCTGTATTGGCAGGCAGGTTTTTAACCACTGTGCCACCAGGGACTCCCTTGCCCTCACCTATTTCTTTCCTTCCTTTACTTCCCTCCCCTCTGGTGACCACCTATTTGTTCTCTGTATCTATAACTCTGTTTCAATTTTGTTAACGTTTATTCATTTGTTTTAATTTTTAAATTCCACATATAAGTGAAATCATACAGTATTTGTCTCTGTCTGACTTATTTCACTTAGTGTAATACCTTCTAGGTCCATCCATGTTGTTGCAAATGACAAGAATTCATTCTTTTGTACGGCTGAGTAATATTCCATTGTATATGTATATACCACATTTCTTTATCCATTCATCTATGATGGCACTTGACTCGATTCCATATCTTGGCTATTGTAAATATTTTGCAGTGAACATAGGGGTGCGTATGTCTTTTCTAATTAGTGTTTTTGTTTTCTTCAGATAAATACCTAGGAGTGGAATATTGCTGGATCATATGGTAGTTCTAGTTTTATTTTTATTATCATTATCTCACCCTTCTAGTATGAGGATCCAGGTTTTCATTCTCTTGCTGTTTTCAACCTTGGGGTCCTAGAACTCCAATAGCTATGAAGATGCCAAGATCTGAACTCAGAGTTTCATGAAACAACTTAAAATAGTTTTAAATGAGTTTTCTGGGAAATTTTTGCTTGCTTGTTTAACTGATTGTTTATGTGTATCTGAAATTAACAACAGCAATGAAAACACCTTTTATGTAGCACCATCAGTGAGGCTTTATGTTCTTCTTATAAATTTCTGACCATCTTCTAGGATCTCAGATATGAAGTGTTCTTTGGATATATCAGGGGAGAAAGAATGAAGGTTTTCATGTCTTTAAAAGCAATTATAGGTTCAGGTCTCTGAAAAAGGATTAAGTGCCAGGAATGGCATCTCTGCTACCATTTGTTCTTCACTTTTTAAAAAAAACTTTTTAAAAGCCAGACTACTGATGCATCTGAATGCCATTAGTACCTATTACTTAGTTTAGCAGTGTTATTGATTTTTCTTCTTAAAATGATAGGAAAATGATCCTGAAGCAGTACTATTGCATTTGTTTATTTTATTTTATTTATTTATTGTTTTGAATTTTTGAATTTTATTTCATTTATTTTTTTATACATCAGGTTCTTATTAGTCATCCATTTTATACACATCAGTGTATACACATCAATTCCAATCTCCCAATTCATCACACCACCACCCACCACCACATTCCCCCCCCTTGGTGTCCATACGTTTGTTCTCTACATCTGTGTCTCAATTGCTGCCCTGCAAACCGGTTCATCTGTACCATTTTTCTAGGTTCCACATATATGCGTTAATATACGATATTTGTTTTACTCTTTCTGACTTACTTCACTCTGTATGACAGTCTCTAGATCCATCCACGTCTCTACAAATGACCCAATTACTTTCTTTTTTATGGCTGAGTAATATTCCATTGTATATATCTACCACATCTTCTTTATCCATTCATCTGTTGATGGGCATTTAGGTTGCTTCCATGACCTGGATATTGTAAATAGTGCTGCAGTGAACATTGGGGTGCATGTGTCTTTCTGAATTATGGTTTCCTCTGGGTGTATGCCCAGTAGTGGGATTGATGGGTTATATGGTAATTCTATATTTAGTTTTTTAAGGAACCTCCATACTGTTCTCCATAGTGGCTGTATCAATTTACATTCCCACCAACAGTGCAAGAGGGTTCCCTTTTCTCCACACCCTCTCCAGCATTTGTTGTTTGTAGATTTTCTGATGATGCCCATTTTAACCGGTGTGAGGTGATACCTCATTGTAGTTTTGATTTGCATTTCTCTAATAATTAGTGATGTTGAGCAGCTTTTCATGTACTTCTTGGCCATCTGTACGCCTTCTTTGGAGAAATGTCTATTTAGGTCTTCTGCCCATTTTTGGATTGGGTTGTTTGTTTTTTTAATATTGAGCTGCATAAGCTGTTTATATATTTTGGCAATTAATCCTTTATCTGTTGATTGGCTTGCAAATATTTTCTCCCACTTTGAGTGTTGTCTTTTTGTCTTGTTTATGGTCTCCTTTGCTGTGCAAAAGCTTTGAAGTTTCATTAAGTCCCATTTGTATATTTTTGTTTTTATTTTCATTACTCTAGGAGGTGGACCAAAAAAGATCTTGCTGTGATTTATGTCAAAGAATGTTCTCCCTATGTTTTCCTGTAAGAGTTTTATAGTGTCCGGTCTTACATTTAGGTCTCTAATCCATTTTGAGCTTATTTTTGTGTATGGTGTTAGGGAATATTCTAATTTCATTCTTTTCCATGTAGCTGTCCAGTTTTCCCAGCACCACTTATTGAAGAGACTGTCTTTTCTCCATTGTATATCCTTGCCTCCTTTCTCTTAGATTAGTTGACCATAGGTGCGTAGGTTTATCTCTGGACTTTCTATCTTGTTCCATTGATCTATATTTCTGTTTTTGTGCCAGTACTATATTGTCTTGATTACTGTAGCTTTGTAGTATAGTCTGAAGTCAGGGAGTCTGATTCCTCCAGCTCCGTTTTTTTTTTTCCCTCAAGACTTCTTTGGCTATTCAGGGTCTTTTGTTCTCCATACAAATTTTTAAGAATTTTTGTTCTAGTTCTGTAAAAAATGCCATTGGTAATTTGATAGGGATTGCATTGAATATGTAGATTGCTTGTGGTAGTATAGTCATTTTCACAATATTGATTCTTCCAATCCAAGAACATAGTATATCTCTCCATCTGTTTGTATCATCTTTAATTACTTTCATCAGTGTCTTACAGTTTTCGGCATACAGGTCTTTTGCCTCCCTAGGTAGGTTTATTCCTAGGTATTTTATTCTTTTTGTTGCAATCATAAATGGGAGTGTTTCCTTAATTTCTTTCTCAGATTTTTTTATCATTAGTGTATAAGAATGCAAGAGATTTCTGTGCATTACTTTTGTACCCTGCAACTTTACCAGATTCATTGATTAGCTCTAGTAGTTTTCTGGTAGCATCTTTAGGATTCTCTATGTATAGTATCATGTCATCTGCAAGCAGTGACAGTTTTACTTCTTCTTTTCCGATTTGTATTCCTTTTATTTCTTTTTCTTCTCTGATGGCCGTGGCTAGGACTTCCAAAACTGTGTTGAATAATAGTGGTGAGAGTTGACATCCCTGGCTTGTTCCTGATCTTAGAGGAAATGCTTTCAGCTTTTCACCATTGAGAATGATGTTTGCTGTGGGTTTGTCGTATATGGCCTTTATTATGTTGAGGTAGTTTCCCTCTATGCCCACTTTCTGGAGAGTTTTTATCATAAATCAATGTTGAATTCTGTCAAAAGCTTTTTCTGCATCTATTGAGATGATCATATGGTTTTTATTCTTCAACTTGTTAATATGGTGTATCACATTGATTGATTTGCATATATTGAAGAATCCTTGCACCCCTGGGATAAATCCCACTTGATCATTGTGTATGATCCTTTTAATGTGCTGTTGGATTCTGTTTGCTAGTATTTTGTTGAGGATTTTTGCATCTATATTCATCAGTGATATTGGTCTGTAATTTTCTTGTTTTGTAGTATCTTTGTCTGGTTTTGGTATCAGGGTGATGGTGGCCTCATAGAATGAGTTTGGGAGTGTTCCTTCCCCTGCAATTTTTTGGAAGAGTTTGAGAAGGATGGGTGTTAGCTCTTCTCTAAATGTTTGATAGAATTCACCTGTGAAGCCGTCTGGTCCTGGACTTCTGTTTGTTGGAAGATTTTTAATAACAGTTTCAATTTCATTACTTGTGATTGGTCTGTTCATATTTTCTATTTCTTCCAGGTTCAGTCTTGGAAGGTTATACCTTTCTAAGAATTTGTCCATTTCTTCCAGGTTGTCCATTTTATTGGCATAGAGTCACTTGTAGTAGTCTCTTAAGATGCTTTGTATTTCTGCGGTGTCTGTTGTAACTTCTCCTTTTTCATTTCTAATTTTATTGATTTGAGTCCTCTCCCTCTTTTTCTTGATGAGTCTGGCTAATGGTTTATCAATTTTATTTATCTTCTCAAAGAACCAGCTTTTAGTTTTATTGATCTTTGCTATTGTTTTCTTTGTTTCTGTTTCATTTATTTCTGCTCTGATCTTTATGATTTCTTTCCTTCTGCTAACTTTGGGTTTTGTTTGTTCTTCTTTCTCTAGTTCCTTTAGGTGTAAGGTTAGATTGTTTATTTGAGATTTTTTCTTGTTGCTTGAGGTAGGCTTGTATAGCTCTAAACTTCCCTCTTAGAACTTCTTTTGCTGCATCCCATAGGTTTTGGATCGTTGTGTTTTCATTGTCATTTGTCTCTAGGTATTTTTTGATTTCTGCTTTGATTTCTTTAGTGATCTCTTGGTTATTTAGTAATGTATTGTTTAGCCTCCATGTGTTTGTGTTTTTTACATTTTTTTCCCTGTAATTGATTTCTAATCTCATAGAGTTGTGGTCAGAAAAGATGCTTGATATGATTTCAATTTTCTTAAATTTACTGAGGCTTGATTTGTGACCCAAGATGTGATCTATCTTGCAGAATGTTCTGTGCACACTTGAGAAGAAAGTGTAGTATGCTGTTTTTGGATGCAATGTCCTATAAATATCAATTAAATCTGTCTGGTCTATTGTGTCATTTAAAACTTGTGTTTCCTTATTAATTTTCTGTTTGGATGATCTGTCGATTGGTGTAAGTGAGGTGTTAAAGTCCCCCACTATTACTGTGTTACTGTCGATTTCCTCTTTTATAGCTGTTAGCAGTTGCCTTATGTATTGAGGTGCTCCAATGTTGGGTGCATATATATTTATAATTGTTATATCTTCTTCTTGGATTGATGCCTTGATCATTATGTAGTGTCCTTCCTTGTCTCTTGTAACATTCTTTATTTTAAAGTCTATTTTATCTGATATGAGTATTGCTACTCTAGCTTTCTTTTGATTTCCATTTGCATGGAATATCCTTTTCCATCCCTTCAGTTTCAGTCTGTATGTGTCCCTAGGTCGGAAGTGGGTCTCTTGTAGATACTGTATATATGGATCTTGTTTTTTTATCCATTCAGCAAGCCTGTGTCTTTTGGTTGGAGCATTTAATGCATTCACGTTTGAGGTAATTATCGATAGGTATGTTCCTACTACCATTTTCTTAATTGTTTTGGGTTTGTTTTTGTAGCTCCTCTTCTTCTCTTTTGTCGCCCACTTAGAGAAGTTCCTGTAGCATTTGTTGTAGAGCTGGTTTGGTGGTGCTGAATTCTCTTAGCTTTTGCTTGTCTGTAAAGCTTTTGATTTCTCCATTGAATCTGAATGAGATCCTTGCTGGGTAGAGTAATCTTGGTTGTAGGTTCTTCCCTTTCATCACTGTAAGTTTATCATGCCACTCCCTTCTGGCTTGTAGAGTTTCAGCTCAGAAATAAGCTGTTAACCTTATGGGAGTTCCCTTGTATGTTATTTGTCATGTTTCCCTTGCTGCTTTCAATAATTTTTCTTTGTCTTTAATTTTTGCCAATTTCATTACTATGTGTCTTGGTCTGTTTCTCATTGGATTTATCCTGTATGGGACTCTCTGCACTTCCTGGACTGGGGTGGCTATTTCCTTTCCCTAACAAGGGAAGTTTTTGACTATGATCTCTTCAAATATTTTCTCAGGTCCTTTCTCTCTCTCTTCTCCTTCTGGGACCCCTATAATGCGAATGTTGTTGCGTTTAATGTTGTCCCAGAGGTCTGTTAGGCTGTCTTCATTTCTTTTCATTCTTTTTTCTCTATTCTCTTCTGCAGCAGTGAATTCCAGCTTTCTGTCTTCCAGGTCACTTATCCGTTCTTCTGCCTCAGTTATTCTGCTATTGTTTCCCTCTAGTGTATTTTTCATTTCAGTTATTGTATTGTTCATCTCTGTTTGTTTGTTCTTTAATTCTTCTAGATCTTTGTTAAACATTTCTTGCATCTTCTTGATCTTTGCCTCCATTCTTTTTCCAAGGTCCTGGATCATCTTCACTATCATTATTCTGAATTCTTTTTCTGGAAGGTTGCCTATTTGCACGTCATTTAGTTGTTTTTCTGGGGTTTTATCTTGTTCCTTCATCTTGTACATAGCCCTCTGCCTTTTCATCTTGTCTGTCTTTCTGTGAATGTGGTTTTTGTTCCACAGGCTGCAGGGTTGTAGTTCCGCATGTGTTTAAATGAGTCCCATTCCCAGATATTGGAAAACATGTTTTTAAGTGTTTTGGAGAAAAGTAATTTTTTTTTAAGTCCAAGCAGATTGTTTTGTTTTAGAAACACTAAAGATGCAATATGTGAATCATATTTGGATTTTAAAGCAGGATATTAAACTTCACAGTAAAAGTGATTCCATGGTTGTTGAAGCCCAAAGAGAGGTTAATAAAGCCAGCAGACAGAGAAAGTGAAACCGACTTGGGGAAGTGAATGATGCAGGAATGGAAATATTGAATAAATAACTTTAAAACCATTTTTTCGATGTTCTTTTATCCCTTGAAGACAGACAGATCATTAAAATTAATATTGTATTAAACATTTTCTCTATAAAATATGTAACCTAATAATATGAATATTGAGTCAGTCACATGTATTTTTTTCCAAATCCATAATTTGGATTTGGATTGGATTTTCAAGTCCAAAGTTCTAAATTTATTTAGTATTTTGATATTCATATTTGCTAGCCAATACACCTTAGTCAATCTTTAAAAATAAATCCCCATTAAGTTCAAGTAAATAATCCTGAAGGTGAAGTGAGTTGGCTTTATTGAAACGTGAGTGAATGTGAAAGTTGACTTGGCTGACTAAGGAAAGTGAGGAGGGGATTAAAAAAGCCATGCTATTTCCATGTGTTTGTTGCTTTAAAGTTGCTGTTAGTCTCCTGGGGGCCTTTCCCATTCTACCTCATCTGTTAAATTCTTACTAATTCTTTCAACATCCATTTCAAGCATCCTGTTCTCAGTGATGACTTATATTAACACCTCTCGATAGATAGTTTCCTACTCCATTTCTACTGCTGCCTTGTGTGTGCCTCTCTTATTGCATGTAACACATCATAAATTATTTGCTTACATTTCTGTCATTTTTTGTATCGCCAGTGCCTAGCTCAGTGCCTGACACATAGTAAGAACTTAATACCTATTTGCAATGTACATTCAAATGAATGAACAAAATGGTGAGTGATAGTGCCTGAACTCTGCATAGCCTAGGTACTGCTCAAAAAGATTCCGTTCTTGGCCCCATCCTTCTCCTTGGGCAAAGTAGTGGTGGTAGGTCAGAGGCTACCTAAAGGATAAGCAGATGGGTGGGTTGATTATTCAATAAATATTCATTGGGCTTCTGGCACTATTTCAAGTGCTGCAGGGGAAATTGCAGAGATGTAAGGTATACTGTATCTGCTCTCAGGGATTTACCAGTTAGATTTAGAGGTATAACTTACCTAGATGAATCATTTAGAGGGAAATTGAATGCTGAATTACAAGGAAGCCAGAAAAGGTAGAAAGCCTTGTGGGTTGAAAGAGTTGGGAAAGTTGGGGCAGTCACAAGTTAATTTGAGCTCAGCAGTATTGCCCGAAGGGCTGAGGAGTTGGCAAGACTTGGGATAGGGGAGAGTTGAATGGTTGACTGTGTGGGAATGAACTTGTGGAGCAGGGTTTACTCCGGGGACTATAGACCCTTTGTATATCCATGGATAGGCTTTAGAGGGGTTTTGAACCCCTGGAAATACTTGCAAAATGTTGTTTGTATGTGTATATGGGCAGTTTAACAGTGATAATGTTCAGCTTTTAAAGATGTGGATGTAGAATTCTAAAAGAATGCTAAATTTTGTAATGTTAATCAAGAATAGGTAACATTTTAACCATTTGTATTTTCATGAGGTCCTAAAGAGAGGGGGAAAAAGAAGAATTCAGGGACAGGGGAGGGGAGAGAAAGAGAGAGAGGAAGAAGATTTGTGCTAATGTTTGAAGAGGCAAAATAACAATATAGGTGTTAATATTTATTTACGACATTTCCCCAAAAGTTTATCAGTAACCATGAGGCATCTTTAGCTGATTATCAAGAGAGATCATCTAAGCATTGAAGGCCAGACTTCTGGAGCCAACACTGCTTATTTGAGAGAAACCAAGTACTGAACTACTACTGAATACTGTGAATGAAAATTTATCCCATTGTTACCCAAATGAACATATACTAAATTCAAAGGCAGACAATGTTACAGACTTGGCCGAGATTTTTTTTTTTTTTTTTTTTTTTTTTTTTGCGGTACGCGGGCCTCTCACTGTTGTGGCCTCTCCCGTTGCGGAGCACAGGCTCCGGACGCGCAGGCTCAGCGGCCATGGCTCACGGGCCTAGACGCTCCGTGGCATGTGGGATCTTCCCGGACTGGGGCACAAACCCGTGTCGCCTGCATTGGCAGGCAGACTCTCAACCACTGCACCACCAGGGAAGCCTCTTGGCCGAGATTTTTTGGTTTTATTTGTCAGGGTCTTTAATTTCATCAACTATTTTTTTAAAGGATTATTCTATTTAACCCTTTTTCCCAGTTTTATTGGGACATTATTGACATATATCACTGTATACGTTAAAGGTATACAGGATGATGGCTTGATTTACATGTATTGTGAAATGATTACCACAATAGGTTCACCTAATATCCATTTCCTCATACAGATACATTAAAAGGAAAAGAAAGAAAAGGAAAAAAGTTTTCTTCTTGTTATGAGAACTCAAGAATTACTCTTAACAACTTCCCTAAATATCATACAGCAGTGTTAGCTGTAGTCATTGTGTTGTGCATTACATGCCTAGTACTTATTTAACTTATAACTAGAAGTTTGTACTTTTTGACCACATTCCTCCAATTCCCCCTCCCCCACCCTCTGTCTTTGATAACTTCAAACATGATTTCTTTTTCTTTTTCTATGAATTTGTAGTTCTTTGTTTTTTTTTTAAGATTCCACATATAAGTGAAAGTGAAACCTTCCAGTATTTGTCTTTCTCTGTCTGACTTATTTCACATAATGTAGTGCCTTCAAGGTACATCTGTTTTGTTGCAAATGGTAGGATTTCCTCTTTTTTTTGGCTGAATTATATATATATAATTTTTCACAATTTTTTTATCCATTCACCCATCAATGGACACTTAGGGTGTTTCCGTGTCTTGGCTATTGGTAAATAATGCTGCTGTGAACACGGGGGTGCAGATATCTTTTTGAGTTAGTGTTTTCATTTCCTTTGGATATATTCTCAGAAGTGGAATTGCTGGATCATGTGGCAGTTCTGTTTTTAATATTTTGAGGAACTTCCATACTGTCTTCCATAGTGGCTGCACCAATTTACAATCCCATCAACAGTGCACAAGTGTTCCCTTTTCTCTATATCCATGCCAGTATTTGTTATCTCTTGCCTTTTTTGATGATGGCTATTCTAATAGGCATGAGATGATGTCTCATTGTGGTTTTAATTTGCATTTCCCTAGTGACTAGTGATGTTGAGCATCTTTTCCTGTATCTGTTGTTCTTGCATGTATCTGAAATGTCTATTCAAGTCCTTTGCCCATTTTTGAATTGGGTGATTGTTATTATTATTTTTGCTATTGAGTTGTATGAGCTCTTTATGTATTTTGAATATAATCCCTCATCAGATGTATCGTTTGCAAATATTTTTCCCATTCTGTAGATTGTCTTTGCACTTTGTTGATGGTTTCTTTTCCTGTGCAGAAGATTTTTAGTTTGATATAGTCCCACTTGTTTATTTTTGATTTTGTTGCTTGTGCTTTAGGTGTCATATCCAAAAAATCATTACCAAGACCTATGTCAAGGAGTTTTATTCCTATGTTTTCTTCTAGGAGTTTCATGGTTTTATGTCTTATGTTAAAGTCTTTAATCCATTTTGAGTTAATTTTTGTGAGTGGTGTAAGATATGGGCCCAGTTTCATTCTTTCCCATGTGAATATCCAGTTATCCCAGCACCATTTATTGAAGAGACAGTTTTCTCTTCATTGAGTATTCTTGGCTTGTTTGTCAAATATTAGTTGATCACATATGTTTGGGTTTGTTTCTGGACTATCGATTTTGTTCCTGAACTATTGATTCTGTTTCATTGGTCTGTTTGTCTGCTTTTACTCCAGTACCATACTCCTTTGATGACTATAGCTTTAAAGTATAGCTTGAAATCAGATTTGTGATGCTTCCTGCTCTGTTCTTCTTTCTGGAGATATCTTTGGCTATTTGGGGTCATTTGTGTTTCTATATAAATTATAGGAGTGTTTTCTCTACTTCTATTTAAAATGCCATTTGAATTTTGATAGGGATTGCATTGAATCTATAGGTGGCTTTGGTAGTATTGACATTTTAACAGTAGCATGTCTTCCAGTTCATGAATGTGGGGTACCTTTCCATTTATTTGAGTTTTTTCGATTTCTTTTATCAACGTCTTATAGTTTTCAGTATAGAGATATGTCACCTCCTTAGTTAAATTTATTCATGAGTATTTTATTGTTTTTGATAAATGGGATAGATTTCTTTATTTCTTTTTTTCAGAAAATTTGTTGTTAGTGAATAGAAACTCATTTTTGTATGTTACCTTTGTATTGTATTTAACCTTTTGAATTTAAGAATTTTTCCCTTAATATAAAAATCTGTATTTCTTTATACAAATTGAACGTAATGAACTTGACTTG
The DNA here is from genome assembly GCF_005190385.1 of Monodon monoceros. Classification (NCBI taxonomy): domain Eukaryota; kingdom Metazoa; phylum Chordata; class Mammalia; order Artiodactyla; family Monodontidae; genus Monodon; species Monodon monoceros. The sequence continues at coordinate 45,260,606 of NW_021703774.1, read as the reverse complement.
GTTATTTGCCATAGATGCAGATTCTTTTAATATTAGATGCTCAATGTATAGAGAAAACATTGAGATTGGAGCTCTTTTTCAGCTATTGCCAACTAGAGGTTAACATACTAACACGTCAGGGATAGGAATGATGGATTTATACTTCGGGTTTAGTGAGCATTTCACTATCACAAACATGCTTTGAAATGATAGCTTAGTCATGTCACAAGTGTGAGTTAATGAGGAGGAAAGAGACACATGAAAAAAATGTCTGTTCATTTGTTCTTTGGCTTGTTCCCAAAAGAATTGCAATGAAGAAGTGCTTCATAATTATTGGTTTATGGGATTGATAAGAGCTCAGTAATGGAGGAGCAAACAAGCTGTAAGTTTATGCAAAGAAATAGTGCAACAGGAGATTTTTCTCTGGTTGTCATTAGGAAATTAACTAATTTGACAATAGTTAAAGAAGATAGTGCTGCTGAGAGAGGGAGTAGACATATAAACCGCAATTATATCTAAATCATCAGTAAGCCATATTTTTACGTAGAATTCCGTTTAATCCAAAGAGCCGAGCAATTTGATGATGCTAGGAACTTGTTGATTCAGATTTATAAACCTAAATAATGCATAACTAATGTTAATTTAATAATGTTGGATTTTAATAGCCTTAAAGTATTAAGAAAGATATATTGTATCAATTCTCAGATCATATAATTTTATAAGAAATAGACTGTTCAACCCATAAAGATTCAACATAAAGGGCCACTTCAGTGAATGTTCAAAATGTATTATCATTTCTATGGTAGTCTAAACCCATTTTTAAAATCTGGTAGTAATATATTTGTATGCACATTATATATAATGTTAAAATCATATAATATACATTTTAATATTATATATTATAGGTCATAATATAGTGATGTATAATATACCTTTTGACTTCTTAATATCTTGTATTTTCAGAAAAGCTGTATATGTGGTTTACATTTCGGATAATTGTACAGCAAGCTGGGGAATGTGGTAACTTCAGAACTTGTCCCTTGCTTGAGAGCAGGTTGGACCAAGAAAGTATATTGGTCTAATGGGCCACTCCTGGGGCTTGGGGCTTAAAGGCTGGAGGTGGCCCAGGTAAAATAATTAGAGAATCCGGAAATGCAGAGTGTGCAGGAGTGAGTGCAGTCCATGTCCAAGAGGGAGCAGCAGGTCAGAACTAGACAAACTATATACATCGTCAATTCTGAATGAGAGGCTGATTAAAGGGCATTCAAGAGCAGGGTGAATGAAAGTTCACAGGGGCAAGAGAGAAGGTCTAGGCCTTCATAAACAGCGTTGGGTTTTCTGGGTTGCCTGATCCCAGGTTGATGTTGGCTGGAATTAAAGGTACAGATTCAGATGGCTCACCTTTTATAATTTCATGCTTATTAACATAAATTTACATTTTATTTTGAATACATTTTAATATGAATTAAAAGTACTGCCATAACAAGATGCTTAACTTTCAAGCTATAAATAGTAGAATTTCTAGTTTGGGAATGTGGACCAAAGAAACTGTTAACAATCTATTTATGAAGAACAGGTCAGTGGTTGCTGAGTTAGGAGTCTGGGGAGGGTGTTACTGCAGAGGAATAGCACCAGGAAGTTCCTTCACGGTACTGTTCTGTATCCTGACAGATGGTGGTGTTTACACAAATCTATATATGTGTTAAAATTCATAGAACTGTACACCAATAAAGTCCATTTTACTTCATGATAATTAAAAAAAAAACCAAAACAAAGCACAAAATGCTAGCAGGGAAATCAAACGATCTTTTTGCTATACAAGAGGCAAACGATGGAGCAAAGTATACCAGAGCAGTCCTAGAAAGCCGTGGAAAGCAAGGGTCCTAGAGGTGTACGGTTTGCATGTTTCTTAGCTCTTTAGGTTGGTGGAGGGCACACTTCAAAGTTGTTACATGGAGGCCTAAAATTCTTTCCCCACTAGGTTTTCTTTTATCTTTCTCCCTCTCTTTTAATAGACTTTCCTCCCTCCCTCCATCCCACCCTCTCTCCCTTCCTTACTTTCTTCCTTCTCTCCTTCTTCTCTTTCTTTCTTGAATTAAGCTTATGCTATCTGACATGATAAAGTGGCACCCTTGATTACATGGAAGAGGTATGAAAAGAGAGGGGATGAGAAGATGGTCCCGTTCTGCTTCAAACGTGAGGGTGGACAGTTGAGCCAGAATAAAATCAAACTGTAAGCACTGCTGCTCACCAGAACACACCTATGACATCCGACGCAGCCTGGAGGCCTCTCTGGTTCAGACAATACTAAACGTTGCTCTGGAGCCGAGCATGTGGTTTGAGTTGGAATTGCGCCAGGCTCCAGAAGTTGGCTGTGGTCCGGAACTGATGAGAGGGCCCTTGGAGTAGGACTTAAGTTGATCTTGACCTTTTAGTGTTCTTTGGGTTAGACCTCCCGGGATTACTCTTGTCCAAAACTATCTTTCTGTCCCTTTGAAGGAATAAATTTGTGTCTTGGGCCTGGAACAAATTGAAACCAATCTTCTAGAGATTTTGAAGGGCTATTAAACAAGGATCAGGACGACATGGGTTCTTCCCTCAGTATTGTCTCTTTAACTTCTCATTTGCTTGGCAACCTGATTTCTGATTTTCTGAATGGATGTTCCTCTGGTCATCTGCCCAGGAAACGGCTCTGGATGAGGGACCATAGGAGAGTGTTTTATATCTCTTGCAAAGGGAAAGGTTACATTTTATTTCCAAGAGCACTGGCTGTGTGAATTCTTGGACACAGCCGTCCTCGGGAGAGTGCAGTGGCCGGAGCATATAGCTCCACGGAGGCAGGAGTGAGCTATGCAGTGCCAACCGTTTACAACAGCTTCCTGAGTCTGCTAATACCAGACTGATGGAGTAAAAGATTAGTCTGAAGCTCTCAACTTGCAGTCTTTACGTTAAACACTGGTAACCACTTTTTCTTTCAGACTTTCCTCTAAGTTATTCAGGACTTTAAAACTCTAGCTATGAGAGAACGTCAACTGCAATTCTTGACATTCGCTAACCTGAGCCACAACCCTGGCTTAGGATCATTTAAACATGAAGCATGGGTCTTTTAGATAGTCTGAAAATATGTGGCAGTACATTGCTGGTACTAGATTCCTTATAGTTGAATACTGTGGTATAGGATTTGTGATTTGAGTTTACCATCTGATTATATATATCTAGTGGTCATATCATAATTCAGATTTGCCAGTCTGGGTACTACCAGCCCTGTGCCTGACTCAATTGCATATTTAAGTATAAGGCTAGAGCTAAAGCTAAAAAAGCAGATGGATTTGGAAGACGAGATTGTCCTGTTTTGAGGTCAAGCGTAAAGCCAAGAAATTGCTGGAGCAGCTCTGACAGGGATTTCAGGAAAATAGGCTTGTAATATTTCCATTTCTCTTGGTTTGCAGTCTGGCTCCAAATGTAGTAAGATCAGCCCTTTTTCCAAAGGTCTTGGTATTTCTGCCATTGTCTTCAGAAAGTCTCGAAAATGAAAAACAAGTAGTCCACAGAATCTCAAGCATCTATACCCCAGTCACTGAAGCTTTTGGATGATCTAAGAGGGAGAGTTGATGCCACTTAAGTGAAGGTGTGGGTGACGTAGTGCATGTGTGGAAGTTGCTCTTTCAGATATGACATCGTGCTAATGGCACCTGAAAGCGGCAGAGCACATTGGTTCTATAGCAATCATGCTGGAAAGTCCTTTATAAGAGCTCTGCACATGATATTTCTACCTTCTGTTATTTTAGATCCTTTTTGTTCCATTCACTTGAGTCAGCTGGGCCATCTGTCGAGGTCAGTAAACATCTCAAACTTTCTAGTTGGTCCAGTTACTCCAGTGTTAATATGTCACTTACTTTCATTACTGAGAAACTATATTTTAAAACATTTTTAATGAATCCTTCCAGTATTATCATTTTTGGCCTATAGAAAAAGAAACTAGGGTTTAGAGAATTTATGTGATTTGTGCAAATCACATAAACAGATCACTGGATCATGAGAACTATAGAACAGTATATTTTATATTGTTAGCTGTCAACTTTCAAGTGGTTGAAGCTCTCCATATAGGTGATGTGTCTAAGGAACTTTGAAACAATAGGAATGATTGGATTGTATCAGTGACATTTAGGTATTTTTGGCAGATGAAACTTATATGAAAGTCCAATACGTTGAGCTACAGGTTCAATTTTATTAGCATGAATTTCTCTTAAAAGTTCAGTTTTCTAATAACTACCATCTTTCAAGTTAACCAGTAACTCAACAGACTATGATGAACACAAATATTTAAAATCTGGATTTGTGTAATCGCTTGGAGCCTCAATACCTGATATATTTTTGTTTTGTTGATTGTCCAGCATCGAAAAAAAATCTGATTAAGAGATAAATTCCTGCAAATGGGTATAATTTTCTGAACGGCTAAGCCCACTCAGAATAATCTTCAATCAGATTGACACAGAAGCTTGAAAAATCATTAATAGGAAGTTTTGATCCAGTTCAAATCACTGTATAACTCTAATCTAAGGAAGGCTCACTCTTCCCATTCTCTCTGAAAACCAGTCCAAACCTATCTACTGAAATCGCACTTCTCAAGGTCCCTAGACCTCTGTGTAGCCAAATCTGTACATAAATTCTCGGTGCTCACCTTGTGGAATGCATCAGCTGCATTTGATACCCTTGATCACTACCTACACTTACCTTCCAGGTCTCCACTCTCTCTGATTTCTTCCTACCTCACTGGCCACTTCTCAGTTTTCTTTCTGCTCCCTCCTCTTCTTTGCCCTGTATTTTAGAGTGCCCTAATCAGCCTCTCCCAATGATGGTTTCTCATCTGAACCACACAACACAGAAAACAATTTGAATGACCATTTTCTCAATTTTCCCAAGGGAAGTAACTAGTACTGTTCTAGATGCATAGGAGGGAAATTAATTTGTTGCATACAATGGGTGCCTTAGGGAATTGTCTTAAGTTTTTCAGAGAACCTCAGCTCAGAAGGGTTGCCGGACTCAGTCTACACATGTTAGGTATCTGATCCAGTTCCATGGCCTTAAATTCCATATACATGTTGATGACTCTCAAATTTACACCACCAGCCTAGACCTCTACCTGAACACTGAAGATAGTGTTCCATCCAACATCTATTCAACATCTTGCCTTAAATGTCTGTTGATGAAAAAACCTAATCATTAGTCAATCCAAGAAAGAAATGGAAAATTTTATTCACGCCAACTCGAGGATTATAACCCGAAAGACAGTCTTTCAGAAAGCTCTGAGGACTGTTCCACCAGTTAGATGCCAAAGCACAGTTATATAAGTTTTTGAGACAAAGGGTTATACACCAAAGTAACATATTAACTGTTTACATAGTCCAAAAAGGGGAGTAGTGGGTCATTGTGACCCCCTACAGGATTGAGAAAGGAATGTTATCTCCTAAAGAGTTACCTTGCTGGCACCAGGAGAAAATTGCCTTTTCTTTCTTTCTTTTTTTGTTTTTTTGGCAAGTAGGCATTTCAGTGTCTTCTAAGGGGATGTAGTTAATGTATAATGCAGATGCACAACACACACTGAAAGGGAGGAGATCGTGGTTCAAATAGCAGAGAAAATTTTATGTTAAATTTTTCTTGTCCGGCCTTAAAAATAATTTTACAGAACCTCAGGTCAGAAGGGTTGCCAGGCTCAGTCCACAGGTGTTAGGTATCTGATCCAGTTTCAGGGCCTTAAATTCCATCTACCTGATGACAACTCCCAAATTTATACCTCCAACCTAGACCTCTACCTGAACACAAGGTACAGTGTTCTGTCCCAAATTTATACCTCCAACCTAGACCTCTACCTGAAGACAAGGTACAGTGTTCTGTCCAACACCTATTCAACACCTTGTCTTAAATATCTGACATCTCAAACTTAGCATGTTCAAACACAAAACCTGATTTTTCTCCCTAAGGCTAATCCACTCATAGTTGTCTATCAGGCCCCAAATTATAGTCATCCCTGAACTTCTCTCTGACCCTCATACCTTATAGCCAATCCTTCTGCAAATCCTATTGTGTCTTCCTTCCAAATACATCCCCAATCTGACCAATTCTTCCAACTTTTACTTCTGCCACCCTGACCTAAGCCACATCATCTCCTGAGAGCTGGAAATATTTCAGTAGTTTCCTAACTGGCCTCCCTGCTTTTACTGTTGGACCCCTACTATTTACTCTAAACATAGCCGCCAGAATGATTCTTGTGATGTTAGTCCTCTGCTCAAAACCTTCAGTGGCTCCCCATTTCACTCAAGGCAAAGTCTAAAGACCTTACAACGGACTACATGATCTGTATTGCCCCTTCCCCTGACTCTGCCCCAATCTTTTTGTTGTTCCTATAATATATTAGGCAACTTCCACCCTGGGGACACTTCCCTCTTCCTAGAGGGCTCTTCCCCCAACCCCACCCCATCTCCATGGTGTATTCTCTTGCTTCTTTCAAGTCTTTGCTCAGATGACACCTTCTCAGTGAGGCCTTTCCTGACCAATCTTTTAAAAATTGTGAACCCCCTCATCCCTCCCTATCCCTATTTTATTGCCTTTTCCCTCTCCATCATGCTTATCAGTTTGTAATATTCTATGTGGTTGGCTTGTTTATTTTTATTGTCTAGTTCCCCTACTAGTAGGCTCCTTGAAGGTAGGGATTTTGTCTGTTCTGTCCATTGCTGTTTGCCGAGTGTCTGGAACAGAGTCTACACTGAGTGGGTCCTCAAGAAATGGTTGCTGAATGAATGATGGCGAGTGTTTAATGAGAAAAATATGTGATGACTGGAATTTTGGTCGGTTGAAATTCTCCTTGTAGTACACAAAATACCTCTTAAATGTATCTTATTATATTATGAGATGTTCAATAATGTCATTTAAAAAATCTCAAATACCTCAAAGCCCATCTCTTAAATATTTACTCAGAGTTTCAAAACTGTCATTGGTTTTGTACGTTGAGGCCAAATTTGAACTTGTAGTTGCATGCTGATACTGCATCTGCAGTCCTAAGCACCATGCATTTCAACCCTGCATTGCCAAATTAATCTAATTGAGTATGTGAAACGTATCAGCAAGATTACAAGTACTCCAGATCCATGCTCTCCTTTCCTCACTCTGCTCTGTGTTGTAGGGGGGACCCTGCTTGGGCATCTTCCTGGCTGGGTTGGGTCAGTAAGAGGCACTAGTAGATGATGGGGTGTATTCCCCTTCCCTCTCTGCTTCTGTCGGCGGCACTGGCAGCAGCCGAGTCCACGTGGGTCTACAGCCTCCATCAAGTGACTCTAGCCTAGGATTGCCCTGGAACCAGCTCGTACGTGCTAACGAGGGACAGTTTTGTTCATTTTCTCCTACCTCCGTGTTTAGTGATATCACATTGATGACTTAGGCCTTGGTGGGAGCATCTACACCTGAAAATTGCAAACTTCCTTCCGACAGAGAGTCATTGTGAAACATTTACCAGCGTGCTCCTATGGGCCCAGCCGGTGGGCTCTGGTGACAGCCCCTTCTCCTTTTATCCCTCCAGTCTAGCAGTGGGCAGTGTTCCAGCTGTCGCTGATCTCTGGATCACACTCCTGTGTCAGAAGCTGTTTAGGACTCAGTTCCTCGATCCCTTTTGTAAGGAATTCCCTGCACTGAATTGCTTCCCTTGTACAAACAGGAAGTGATTTCTGTTTTCCTGTACCCTGACTGATAAAGTAGCTAGAGTAACCATGCTATGTTTGAGTGAACTCAGAGAGGATCTTTAGCAGCAATGCAAAACAAAAGCGGTCTCATCTGAAATATTTGTACCGTTGCCTTGCTTTGGAACAGGAAGAGGTATAACGTCCATACTCCTGCTTAGTTGAATTGTAAAGATTTTAGCCTTCTTATTCATCACATATGTTGTGTGCCCATTTTTGGATACTGTGCACTGTGATGTCTGGCCAGTGGTACTAATATTTTTGAGGCAAGGCAACCCTGTCATCTCATACACTCACTTCAGGGTCAGTAGCCCAGAATCCACTCGCTGTGTTTCCCTCACATGTGCTGCTGTGATTTTCCCTGAATGATGTTTTAGAATTCATTTTCACTATTTGAATGCTGCTGCTCCAGACTGATTCAGCATCCTTGAAAATATCAATATATTGTAATCTCATCTATGGTACGGCATCAGGGCCTGTTCCAAACTTGCTCCAGGCCATGGACTTGGATTGTAACTCCATCTTTTATCTCTATGCCCACCTTACAAAATATCCAAGAAGTATTCTAGAGAGCCCATCTTTCTGTCTAGATCAACATATTTTATTCTGAGTGGAGCAAGCAAGGAACTACAATGTGAGAGATACCTTGCTTTTAGTGTTATCTCTTCATCTTCAGATTCTGCTCAAGTCTGACATAAATTGTGTTAGGTCCAGCCTGGCTTTCCCTGTCCAACGCTCCTCCTCTCCCCAGCTGGAGCCATGGGATCTCATGTACAGGCTTCCTCTGTTTCATTCCCCTCACTGCTGATGGTCTGCCTCCACCCTTTAGCCCTGGTTTGAATGTTTGAGTGTTTGCTTTGTTCTCATATGCAATCCCTGTACTCTGTTTTTTTTTTTTTATAACTGGCCCTCTGACCACCTTCATTCCTTCCTCTTGGTTCTAATTTACCTGCCTATTCATCTGTTCCTTCCTTGTTTTTACTTATCCTATTCCTAAGGCCTAAAGATCTGCCCCAAGTTCCAACCTGAAGTCTGGGATCTACCATCTGTTGAGAGACTTTCTTGAAGCCTATGGTCTGCCTTCCAGACCTTCTCTGGAGTGTCTATCTGACTATTCTCTGCTGTTGTGTCATGCCCACCTGTTGAGATAGCACCACTCCATCCCCTTTGCCTTTGCCACTGCTGTCTGGACCATTATATGTCTATTGGATGTGCTTTGCCTGCCACACTGAGCCTCCTTTTATTGCATGGAATGATACCTGTTCTCCCAGGCTGTGACCAGACTAATTCTATGTTCTGATCCCTCTTCCTGCTCCCATCCCCAACCTGCTCGGACATGAACGAAATAATAGGCAACTGCCCACGTAGTTAAGCCCACTGATAAACCAAACTGCACCACTAACCACTGGCCTTTTCTGTTATGAAGAGCGGCTATATGAGAAGAAAGGAATTGCAAGCCTCTGATGGTGGCTTTGTCAAGTTAGTACCACTGGGTCCAGCCCCTGAGGGAAACATTTTGGCCAGGTTTCAACTTTGTAGTATTACATTGGGAGCATCTATATAATACTATTAACATGGGTCTCATATGAAGTCTTCCCATGTCCCAGGAAAATGGACAGAAAGCAGATTTCAAGAATCTTAGGCAGGGACTTCCCTGGTGGAGCAGTGGTTAAGAATCCGCCTGCCAAGGCAGGGGACACGGGTTCGAGCCCTGGTCCGGGAAGATTCCACACGCTGCAGAGCAACTAAGCCCGTGTGCCACAACTACTGAAGTCCATGCTCCTAGAGCCCGTGGTCCGCAACAGGAGAAGCTACCGCAATGAGAAGCCCGTGTGCCACAACGGAGTAACCCTTGCTCACTGCAACTAGAGAAAGCCCACATGCAGCAACGAAGACCCAATGCAGCCAAAAATAAATTTAAAAAAAAAATAAAAAGAATCTTAGGCAACAGATGAGGAAACTGAAACTTGGATTAATGAACTGTCACCCCTGAAGTCACACAGGGATTTGTTGAACAGATTCTAGATTTTGGTTTTGAGGACTACCAGTCCACTAAACCAGGGCCTCCCAACCTTTTGACCAAGAAAGGATGATGTTTAGTTCTCTGAAGTCTTAAAGTTACTTAACATTAGAGCCGGCCTGGATCTGACCTTGGAGATCACGTGGTTATTAGTGTGAACCCTCGTTTTTGAGGTGCTCATGATGAAGTTCACAAGAGAATAGAAGGTGTGCTCCATTTCCCTACTTTGCTTTCTCACCCCATATCATGTGATTGGAAGAAATGGAGTGACAGAGCAGGATTGGGGTATGATCTATCAGGAAGGACCTCAAGATTTATCTTAATCTATTATGCAACCAGGTTTAGTAAACGGACACAAATCAGTTTCCTGCCCCCTCCCCACTTCAATAATGTTACACTCTATTTTTTTTCTTTTTGCTGTACACGGGCCTCTCACTGTTGTAGCCTCTCCCGTTGCGGAGCACAGGCTCCGGACGTGCAGGCTCAGCGGCCATGGCTCACGGGCCCAGCCGCTCCGTGTCATGTGGGATCCTCCCGGACCGGGGCACAAACCTGCATCCCCTGCATCGGCAGGCAGACTCCCAACCACTGTGCCACGAGGGAAGCCCAATGTTACACTCTTGCTGTTCATTTTTCCACCTCCTGTTTTATTCCTGTTTGTTTGTTTCTAGGATCAGTGGTGGAAGTAGGTGACTAGAAGGAAAGCAAAATCCTTTTGCTTATCTGGGTGCTGCTTATCCAGCTCTCTCTTGGTCCTTGTTGCTCTCCATGGTTGATGTGCTTACACGTGTCTTCCCTCTTGTGGGCTGCACTTCTGGCTTCTTCGGAGACCTTTCCCTGGGGACCTCTCTGCCTTAGTGTTCTTTGACTACTCCCTGAGCTCCTGTTTCTGGAGGTTGGCCTCACAACCTGTTACTGAGCCAGCCGTTTCAGACAGGGTCCCCTCAAGATGTCCCACAGTGTCCACTTGAATCCTAGGAAACTCCAGCATCTTCCTGTTGAGAGCGTAGCCTGCCACCCTCCCCCTGCACTCTGCTTTTGCCCATTGGCTCCGCTCAACCTCTTCAATGGCAAGCAGGCCCAAGCTCTGTGTCCACAGACAACCAGATTGCAGGGAACATCCATCAGTTTCTCCCATGAACTGTCCCTGGATTCAGTTCAGTGAACATTTGTCAGTGATGTCTGCAATCACTCCCAGCCTCAGTGAGCACTTTTCTGGGAGCCTTCCAGCTAGCCCCCATCCCCCAGTGCACTTAATGGGTGGCTAGGTGTGTGTGTGGGAGTGACAGAGGAACACCACAGAGAGGAGTGAAGTGTTAAGTGTTAAGTAGCCCACTTTTACTGGGTCTCTCTAGCTCCCTCTTGTGGTCACTTGTGGTCACTAAGGCAGAATGGTGAACGTCTAGGGATTCCTTTGGCTTCCTCTTGGCAAGACTAGGAAGGCAATCCATTCCCCTGTTATAATTATCTGGGAAATCCTGCTCTATATTCAGTTGAACCTGTGGTGCTCAGTGGATTCAACAACATCTTTGCCCCGGGGTGCTATGCCAGGTAACTCATTAAGTATTTCTCAAGTATCCACCATGTTCCCATAATGCTGGGAATAGGGAGGGGGTGGAAAGAGACAGAGGAGAAGCAGAGGACATTCATAGTGGACATCTCTGATAGCAAATAGGTACCATTACAAGTCGCTTTATCTATCCAAGAACTGAATGGTTGGTCACAGATGTGAACTGCTACGTGGTCTTGTGTAAGTCTCTAGGTTCTCCCATCTATAATGCCAGAATAGCAGCATAGATTTACATGGCAGGGCTGTTCTGAGGATTAAAGTACCCTAAATCATGTAATTAAAATGTTTCTAAAGTAATTTTCAACTTTGAAGAGTTGTGGAAATGGGAAGCATACTTACCAAGAGACCCAGGGAGGGGCTGTACTTGAACCGTCAGCCATTCCTGGGGCAGTGATAATTTCCTGGCAGGAACTGGCCTGGGAGGGGCCTTGACAGACATTGCACAGAGGGCCTGACTGACGCATTAGTTATTATTTTATCTTTGTAAAGCTGCGGTGTGAGGCCTGGGACAGTGGGAGGAGGCCGTGAGGTATTTACTTGACAGCCTGCCATTGTCAACTCTTTCAGGAAGAAGATGTCAGTGCCTAGAAGGACAGCCTCGGGTTGTGAATGGTTCGTTTTTAGTTCAGCTCCAATAACTCCTGCTGGTGATTTAATACTGTGATTTTGGAACTCTCTGTGCATGCTTGAGTGAGTGTGTGTGTGTGCGTGTGCATTCACATGAACAATTCCTGTTCACTTACTTTGTGATTACCAGCGGGCCATCTTCTTCATAGGTTTCTGAGGCTTGGTATTAAGCAAACTTTGCTAGGATGATCTGGGTTTTGGACAAAGAAGTTAACACAGTCACATAATAATTTCATTGATGTCTCATTGTTGCAGGGGTTGGTTGGTAGCAAGGGCAATGGAGGATGACATTCTGATATGGACCTTAATCCCAATTCTTAGAGTAGAATGGAGTTGTGGAAATCAAGCTTTTTAGTGTTACAATAAAGAAATGTTGTGTGTCATTCTTATAAGAGGAACAAATTGGGAAGTCCCTGCTGAGCCTTAATTCTGCCACTGCAAATTATGAAGATCGCAGGCTCCGAGCCTTAGAGATGTTTGCCCCTGTTAAACAAACCAACTGTGAGGAGGTAATTTTTATCAGTTGGCATTGAACAGTCTGCAGTGCAGCCGTGACCTGTGTGGCCTTCCTCTGCCTTTGATTGGATGCCGATGGGGTGGATGGAGGTTTTACAATAAAAAGAAACTTTATTGCTTTTTTTTTTTTTCTTAATTTTTATCTTTTTTTTTTTTTGCGGTACGCGGGCCTCTCACTGCTGTGGCCTCTCCCGTTGCAGAGCACAGGCTCTGGATGTGCAGGCTCAGCGGCCATGGCTCATGGGCCCAGCCGCTCCGCGGCATGTGGGATCTTCCCGGACCGGGGGCACTAACCCGTGTCCCCTACATCGGCAGGCGGACTCTCAACCACTGTGCCACCAGGGAAGCCCTTTTTTTTTTTTTTTTTTTAATATAGAAGTGTAGTGCCCCATTTTAAAATGAGCTTTTAGACTGAAACCTTACCTTACAAATTCCAGGACAAGAGGCAAATTAACCACTAGAATGTGATTTCCATGAATGCGGGGATTTTGCATATTTTATTCACACTGTATCCCCAGGTCCTGGAACTGAGCCTGGTATATAGAAGGTGCTCAACAAATATTTGTTTAACGAATGAATCAATCAGAAAAAGCGATATGGCCTCCCATTGGGCATGACCTCTGGGTCTCGGTTAGTTCTTGCCCTTTGGAGTTACCTCTGTGCTAAAATCTTAAGCCACAAGGAATATGGAGTGATTTTCTGTGAAAAGACTACCCAAAGTTTTCCCCTACTGCTTTCTGTAGATATTTCTTGAATGAACGCATATCATGGGTGGGGGATTTTTCCTCTTTTCGGCAGACACTCATTTATTTTCTTGCTTCATTTACTGTGTCATTCAGATGTCCCCTGTGATGTTTAACTTAACCTAACTACTGGTTTTTGTTTTTTTCTCTGCATGTGAGTCACACTAACCCTATGCCAGAGAACGATACTATTCAGCTTTCTGATGGCCATGTGCAGTTTTTGAAAGGTGGTTTATCTTACTCTTTTTTAAACTAAGGACCATATTAGTGTGAAAGATCAGAGAGAGAACCTACTCCAACCTACTTCTACTTTGCTAGTCTACACAGACCCACTTAACATACAGTTAAGGAGTTTTGTCAGTTCTCCTTTCTCCCCCTTTTACAAAGGAAGATCTACTGCTTACTCATCCCGACTCTGACATAGTTCATTGTTCCAAGTGTAAAAACCTTGAGGGCACCAAACAAAATGTTTTTTTGAAATAATTGGCATCACATATTCAAGATATTAAAAATACTTTATCTCATTAAGAGACACATTTCCAATAAAATCTTTATATGTTTAGTAATTAGTTATGAAAATGTGTGTATTTATGTTGCTTTTGAAGCAGGAGGGAAGGGGGCTGGGCACAACCTTTGAAAGAATGACATAAGCCCGAGGACACGACATAAACTGATTAGAACCAAATGGGCCCAAGATGGCAGACAAGTAGACTTTTTCCACAACTTGAACTTGAGCCTCAGTATACACTTGAACTTGAGCCTCAGTATACACTCACATCAGCAAGCTAAATGACACACCCACAGGTGCCATGACAGTTCCAAGACCGACCAGAAAGATCAAAAAGTGGGCAGTGGCCCAATTCCTGGAAATCCCCGCCCCTTCCTAAAATAGCTGGAATACTCCTCCCACTCATTAGCCTGTGAAATTACCCACCCCTATAAAAACTGACAACCCCATACCCTGGTACCCTTCTCACCTTCTGAGATGGCCCACACTCTGTGGAGTGTGTTTCTCTCTAAATAAATCCACTTCTTACTTATCACTTTGTCTCTCACTGAATTCTTTCTGCAATGAGACATCAAGAACCTGAGCTTCATTAAGTCCTGAAACCAGGTGTGTGATCTCAGTTGGAAGACTGTGGGTTTTGGCTGGGTTCGAGTCCTGGCTGCGTGGGTTCAAGTCCAATGTGAGGTGCATGGTTTCACTTTGACCAATTATATACTACTAATAATTGAAAATACAACAAAGAAAACATTATTTAACTTATAGCCTTATAGTCACAGAAATTTTAAAAATTATTTTTTATTTAGCTACAAAATATGTTCAAATTTAAAGTTAGTTTTTATTACAATAAAATTGTATAGCAGGGCTTCCCTGGTGGCACAGTGGTTGAGAGTCCGCCTGCCGATGCAGGGGACACGGGTTCCTGCCCCGTCCAGGAGGATCCCACATGCCGCGGAGCGGCTGGGCCCGTGAGCCATGGCCGCTGAGCCTGCGCGTCCAGAGCCTGTGCTCCGCGACAGGAGAGGCCACAGCGGTGAGAGGCCCGCGTACCATAAAAAAAAAAAAAAAAAAATTGTATAGCAGAGGTGGAACAGAAATACAATTTCATGGAGTTAAAGCAACGATTATGTGCTCGGGATATAGTGATGACTGAGACAGACTCTGTCCTCATGGATTAATGTACTACTTAGGAGAGACAGAATGTAAATGAATAAGTTAGTAAATGTGCAAGATAATTTCATATCATGATAGATGCCATGAAGAAAGTAAACTGGGCCAAGGAGAGCCTCAGAGGAGGTGACATGGTGTGGGCACAAAAGAGGGGGTCTCTCCTTTTGAACAAATACATTCCCCCCCAGTTGGGGGCAAGGAGAGCTTGGGAAGGAGAGCAGAACTTATTTCTGTTAAAGAAGATTGCGTTCACATATATATATAAATATAAATATAAATATAAATATATATTTTGTGTGTGTGTGTGTGGTATGCGGGCCTCTCACTGTTGTGGCCTCTCCCGTTGCGGGGCACAGGCTCCGGACGCGCAGGCTCAGCGGCCATGGCTCACGGGCCCAGCCGCTCCGCGGCATGTGAGATCCTCCCGGACCGCGGCACGAACCCATGTCTCCTGCATCGGCAGGCGGACTCTCAACCACTGCGCCACCATGGAAGCCCTACATATATTTTAAATGGATAATAATGGGGATCAAATTGCTGTGGTATTTAAATTCCGCTGGGTATATTTAAGAGTGATATGTTTATTTTTAAATATTTCAAGTGTTTCAGTAGCTACCATATACCAGAAATGATGTCATTTGCAACTATTTAAACTTATCATGAAAAATTTTGATTCTAACCTAAAGTGTACAAGTGCCAAATAGCTGATCAAAATTCTTTGAGGGATACATGAGCAAAGAACTTTCAAGACCTTTGTGTAGTGGCTTAGAATATGGGCTTTGAGTTTAGGCCCCTGGGGTTGGAATCCTGGTTGGGTAATGATGCGTCAGTTCTGTGAGCTACAGTGTCCACATCTATAAAACAGTACTTTGCATAGAGCAAAATTTGAAGTTTAACTGAGATAATGCATGTAAAGTGCTTAGCTCCAAAAAAGGGCTCAATAAATATTATCTGTATTATCAATATTATAGCTTTACTCTCAACTGTATAGGGCTGATTCAACTCTGTTGTCGCTCATGGCTGCAGAGCAAGCTGAAAGGTACATTGTTAGATCCCGCCCTCTGCTGACCTGGGCTAGCACCCAGAGGCAAACCTAGAAGCACATTATTCATGTGATTCTTCCCTAATCACTTCCTGTGTCACAACAATCCAATGCAAGTTACCATTTTCCCCGTTTCACTGATACGGAGGCTGATATTCAGAAGGTTGAGTAGCCTATCCAAGGTCACTCAGCTAATAAAGGTAGAGCTTGAAATGGCTGGAGCTGGAATTACAGCTCAGGTCTTTATAAGGGCCAAAGTCATTCTTTTATCAGTATATGACACTGCCTCTGCATGACATGTGCTTCTCTACCCTGAGATCTGAGGTCAAGGGCCATGTTGCTTCTATTCTAAATGCTAGCGCTCCTGACCCAGGAGTTAGTGTTCATTGATTGACCGTCCAAGCAGATTATATGCTGAGACACTTGCTGAGGAGGCCTGCACGTCTCTGCGGGTCTTGCTCTCACTTATGTGTGGCCTCTTCTCGTAGGTATAAAGAGAAGCCTTGCTGAGGAAATCTGAGATTTTTTCATTCCGTCTTTTCCAATGCACTTGTATCTCTTTGTAGAGAGTAATGAGATACAGTCCTGAAGAGAGTGGCCTCTCCCTGAGGAGAAGCTGAGGGCTCTATCTCCCGATGCCCTGATAGGGCGTTATCTTTTGTTTTCTAAAGGCCATGGGAGCTTAACGTGACACATCTGGGGGTTAGAGGGAAGAGGTAAATGTTTCAAAGGAAAGGAGATGTTAGAAGCAAGTTCACATGGTCTGATGGGGTGAAGAGAAGCCAAGTGAAGATGGCATTACAAGAGAGGACTGAGAATGACCTGAGGGAAGGAGTGAGGAAAGAAACTGGAAGATGAATCTAAAGTATGGTAGAAAAATTAGCCTTAAACAAAATAGAGTCTGCCAAAATGAAAAGGAAGGATTCCCTAAGCTATATAGCAGTAGGAAAAATGTGAAATGAAATAAGGGAGAAAAATACAGCTGGTAAATCACCAGGGAGATATTGCAAGGACCTTAAAAATCATTAATGGAAAATTTAATGCTAAAATATTAGAGTAAAAAAATGCTTGTGTGTACAGGGCTTGCCTGTGTCTGGCTTATAAAAAATACCACAGAAGAGCCAGCTCTATTGCCTCTGGCACCCACACAAGCATGTGTGCCCTGAAATGAAGTCTTTCATACCACCCTGTACTCCCACTTCAAACACAGGTGTAGTTGCTATTCTTTTATTTCATTCTCACTGGCCCAAACCGTTTATGCACCTGTAAGAACTGACCCAGAGGTGCTGCCAGTATGCCAAGATCTGCATCTTTGGGCTTCCTTCTGTTGGCAAAATTTGCTTATGTTGCCCATTTCTCCTGTCATACTACTGACTCATCCATAGTACAAGTGTCTGATTGATAATCCCCCTTTATTCATGTGATTATTCATTAATCCCCCAGTACTGAGTGTGTGGAGATGGATAGGGAGGGAGTAGGTGTTTATGCACAGATACCAGGTAAGAAGCAGACTTGGTGAGAGTTAAAGGTGACTGGATTCAGGGAGTTGGAAGCTGCAGCCTAGGGAAGTGTCTATTTGAGACCTTTTGGAGACATGTTGTGATGACAGAGCAGGACTCAGCGATTGATTGGATGTAGGTAGAACAAGGTGGAGGTGTCAAGGATGATCTGGACAGAGCTCTGGAAGGGCGGTGGTATAATTGTCTAGAACAGAGGACACTGGAGAAGAGGTTAGGAGGGAGATAAAAGCCCTGAGAAACCCAAGTGGAGAGGTTGAGTGGGCAGTTACATATATGGAGCTCAGATCCAGGTCCCCTTGCCCTCAGTTCTCTAGACCTGACCTTTCTCCTGATCCCAGATCTCTACTTCCAGCTGCTGACTGGACGCTTTCCCCTGGAAGAGCCACAGGCCGCTCACACTCAGCATGTCTAAAATTCAATTTATCTTCTTCCCCCAAAGCTCGGTGCTCTCCCTATTATCCCAGTCATTCAGTGGGAATGATCTTTTCCCCCTTCCTCTGTCTCTCCCTGACCTGCAAATCCAATCCGCCCACACTGTGTTAGTCTCTTTGATTTGCACATTTCTTAACTCTATTCTCTCATTTTCATTTTGACTGCCACTGTTTTACAGATGCTCATTTTACTCCTGTTATTTTAATAGCTTTAATAGCTTAGTGTCTCTCTGACACTAAGTTCCTCAACTTCAAGTACACTTCCTTGCTGCCACCAGATGAAATCTTTCAAAGGCTCCTCACCAATAATAACCATAGGTTTTAAACTCCATAGTATGTCAGAAAATGCCCTTCCCCTCTGGCCTCTGCATATATCAATCTTATCTTCTTCCCTCTCCCACTCAGCTCCTCCACCGCTTTGGATAACCTGCTTTTATCTGAATGTGTGATACTTGCTAACTTTTGCAGCCTTACATACGTTGTTTCCTAGCTTCAGAATGAACTTTCCCCACCTCAGGCCACCTTGCATGGTATTTTCTCAGCTTGGAATATGTCCCTCCCACCTTGTTCTTTGGTCAGCTGAATCTGACCTCATAGAAACCTCCACTGTGCCTGCAGTTTAATTTAGTTCCCCTGCTTTCACTCTCAAAGAGCCTTCTTTTCCTTCAAGGCAATTATCACAATGGTGGTGGTATTACTTATGTGATTATTCATTTAATGACTGTTTCTCTCACTAGATCATAAGCTTCATAGGAACAGGGCTGTTTACCATTGTGATTTCAGCCCCTGTGGTTGCAGTTGAAGGAATGGATATAGATGAAATCATTCAAAGAGAGAATTAAGAGTGAGAAAAGACAGCCAGGACAGAACACTGGGGAACAGCAATATTTAAGGGGGTGGACATGAAAGCAGACCCCATGAAGAAGTCTAAGAAAGAGCACTGCAGAAGGTAAAAGAACAGGGCAGAATGGTGTCGTGGAAACCAGTGATGAAGAAAATTGCATGGAGGGAATAATGAATGGGGTAGGACCAAATGCTGTAGAAATCCACAAAAATAAATACTCAAGAGCATTAATTATATTTGTTATCTAGAAAGTCTTAGGAGATTATAATGGAAGTAATTTTGATCGAGTGGTGGGGCTGGAAGCCAGTTTTTAGGGAGTTGAGTTATGAGAGGTGGAAAGTGGAGACAATGAATGCATGTTGTGAGATAAGCTTTTAAAAGCTTATCTCTGAATTGAAGGAGAAAGATTCATGGAGGTAGTTAGAAGACAATATAGAATTGAAAAGGGATTTTATAAAATGTTTATAAGTTGTAGGAAGGAGTAAGTAAAGATGGAGTTGAATATATAAGCAAGAGATAGGATACTTGATGGAGAGTTTCACAGCTGTTATGGAGTGTTTTGAAATGTGTACAGAAATAAGCTTTGATTAAGAGGAGGAATGTATTTGCTTGTGAGGGTGGGGTATGCAATAAATGAATTAAAAATTTGAAAGATAAGAACAATGTGCATGTAGAGGTGTTTGTAGGTTAGGAAGCAGATAAGATGCCAAGGGAATTTCTGCACTGTGATTCCTGTAACTTTATGAAGGAGGTAGCAAGCTCAACCATTCTTTCTTATAGAAAGATGATGACACTGTGATCAAGTGGAATTTATTCCAAGGGTGCAAAAATGGTTCAACCTCCACAAATCAATCAATGTGATACACCACGTTAACAAAATTAAGGTTAAAAATAATATTATCATCTCAATAGATGCAGAAAAAGCATTTGACAAAAGTCAATATCCATTTATGATAAAAACTCTCAACAAAATGAGTATAGAGGGAATGTACCTCAACATGAAAAAGGCCATATATAACAGGCCCACAGCTAACCCTACTCAATGGTGAAAAGCCAAAAGCCTTTCCTCTAAGGTCAGGAACAAGACAAAGATGCCCACTCTTGCCACTTTTAACATAGTATTGGAAGTCCTAGCCTGAGCAATTAGGCAAGAAAAAGGAATAAAAGGCATCTAACTCAGAAAGGAAGAAGTAAAACTGTCACTATTTGCAGAAGATATGATATTATATATAGAAAACCTTAAAGACTTCAAAAAAAAAAAAAACAAACCAAAAAATCCCCCAAAATGGTTAGAACTAATAAACAAATTCAGTAAAGTTGCAGGATATAAAATCAATATGCAAAAATCTGTTGTGTTTCTATACATTAATAATGAACTATCAAGAGAAAAATTAAGAAAACAATTCTGCTCACAATTGCATCAAAAAGAATAAAATACCTAGGAATAAACTTAACCAAGGATGTGAAAGACCTGTGCACTAACAACTATAAGACATTAATGAAAGAAATTGAAGCAGACACGAATAAATGGAAAGATACTTCATGCTCATGGATTGGAAGAATTAATTTTGTTAAAATGTCCATACTACCCAAAGCAATCTAAAGACTAATGCAATCCCTATCAAATTTCCAATGACTTTTTTTTTACAGACATAGAACAAACAATTCTAAAATTTATATGGAACCACAAAAGACCATGAATAACCAAAGCAATCTTGAGAAAGAACAAAGCTGGGGTTATTATGCACCTTGGTTTCAAACTGTATTACAAAGCTGTAATAAAACAGTATGGTAGTGGCATTAAAACAGACAAATAGATCAATGGGACAGAATAGAGAGCCTAGAAATAAACCCACACAATTAACCTATGGCAAAGGAGCCAAGAATATATGATGGGAGAAGGACAGTCTCTTCAATAAATGGTGTTGGGAAAACTGGACAGCCACATGCAAAATAATGAAACTGGACCACTGTCTTACATCACACAGAAAAATTAACTTGAAGTGGATTAGAGACTTGAATGTAAACCTAAAGCCATACAATTCCTAGAAGAAAACATAGGTGGTAAGCTCCTTGACATTGGTCTTGGTGATGATTTTTAAAAATCTGAAACCAAAAGCAAAGGCAACAGAAGCAAAAATAAACAAGTGGGACTACATCAAACTAAAAGGCTTCTGTACAGCAAAGGAAACCATCAGCACAATAAAAAGGCAACCTACTGAATGGGAGAAAATATTTGCAAATCATGTATTTGATAAAGACTTAATGTCCAAAATAGCAAAACAACTCAATAACAAAACAAAAAAAAAATCAGATTAAAAAATGGGTAGAGGATCTGCATAGACATTTTCCCAAAGAAGACATGCAGATTGCCACCATGAAAATATGCTCAACATCACTAATCATCAGGGAAATGCAAATCAAAACCACAATGAGCTATAACTTCACACTTTAGAATGACTATTATAAAAAAGACAAGAAATAACAAGTGTTGGCAAGGATGTGGAGAAAAGGGAACCCTTGTGCACTGTTGGTGGGGATGTAAATTGGTGCAGCCAAAATGGAAAATAGTATGGAGGTTCCACAAAAATAAGTAGAATTACCATATGATCCAGCAATTCCACCTCTGGGTATTTGAAGAAAATGAAAATACTAACTTGAAAAGACATATAAACTCCCATGTTCACTATAGCATTATTTATAATAGCCAACATATGGAAACAACCTAAATGTCCATTAATGGATGAATATATATTAGCCATAAAAGAGAAGGGAATCTTGCCATTTACAACAACATGGATGGACCTTGAGGGCATTATGCTAAGTGAAATAAATCAGACAAAGACAGAAATACCGTATGACCTCACTAATTTGTGGAATCTGAAAACAAAACAAAAACGAGCTCATAGATACAGATAACAGATTGGTGGTTGCCAGAAGTGGGGGTTGGGGGGTGGGTGGGTGAAATGGATGAAGGGGATCAAAAGGTACAAACTTCCAGTTGTGGAATAAGTTAAGTCATGGGGATGTAATGTACAGCATGGTGAGTATAGTTAGTAATACTGTATTGCATCTTTGAAAGCTGTAAGAGAATAGATCTTAGAAGTTCTAATCATAAGAGAAAAAAATTTGTAACTATGTGTGGTGATAGATGTTAACTAGA
This sequence comes from Monodon monoceros, assembly GCF_005190385.1. NCBI lineage: Eukaryota > Metazoa > Chordata > Mammalia > Artiodactyla > Monodontidae > Monodon > Monodon monoceros. Next base: position 45,238,746 of record NW_021703774.1, on the reverse strand, counting down.
CTTATTGTGATCATTTTGCCATATATATAAATATCAAATGATTATTATGTTGAAACTAATATAATGTTATATGTCAGTTATACCTCAATTGAAAAAGAAGGATGGAAGGAAGGGAGGGAGTGAGGAAGGGGAAGCAAGGGAAGGGAAAGAAAGGAGAGAAAGAAATTATGAACCCAGGATGAACTTGGATTGCAGGGTTAGTTTTATTCCTGTTTTACCCAGCCTTGCATTCATTCTCTTTTGAGAGTTTAGTTTCACTTGAAAGGATTATGGATGTTGTAGAGTTGTACCTGTGAAAAGCCAAACATGGACTTGCAAAATAACTCTGTGATTAAGAACACAATTTTGGCTGTCATATGGATCTGGGTTTGAATTTTGGCTCTACCTCTACAACTTCTCATGTGACCTTGGGCACCTTATTTAACCTTTCTAAGGCTTACTTTCCTTATCCAAAATGTAGGAATACAAATACCTGCCTTGCAGATTTGTGAGGATTACATAAGCTGACACATAGTCAATAATCAGTAATGAGATTTTTTTTTTTTAAGGAATCTTCCCTATTTATTTATTTATGTTTGGCCGCATGGCATGTGGGATCTTATTTCCCCAACCAGGGATCAAACCCGTGCCCCCTGCAGTGGAAGCATGGAGTCTTAACCACTGGACCGCCAGGGAAGTCCCAATAATGAAATTTTTAAGTTAGAAACTTGACAAGAGTTTCTTCCCCTTCATAGTACCCAATTATTCTGGCAGGGAATTTCTTTTAAGCTTCTGAGACAACAGTGAAATATATGTTTTACATCCTCGGGGCAATCAGGTGCTAGGCACCAATGAGCCTGCAGCACTGAAAGAAGTTCATTGAGTATGGCAGGGATGTTGAGCAGAATTAATGGAAAATTTGGCTTGTGCTTTTGCCCTTTGGCCAACTTATGGACCAATTCGCTAGCAATTTGCTGAGATGCCACTTTTAATCCAAGCCTTAGTACCGAGGCCAGGACTAATCCAATCTTTATGCTCATGAGGTGGTACATCAATATTTGTGGAAAACAGAGGACAGGTGAACTCCATAGTCATTAAGTTGTGCTGTGAACATGCTTAGCTATTTTCTTTCTAAAAAAGATTTCTCTCTAAGTTGGTGTGGATCTTGTACAGAATCTCTAACATATACCACAGCATGTCAGAAAGTCTCTAACCTGTCTAAAAATGCATTCCAAGTTCTAAGCAACTAGTGGTATAAAAAAGAGTTTGTAAATTAACCTGCGTGTAAGCTGGGACTAGTTGTATGGTAGTGGTGGTAATGGTCTTGTTGAAGGATTGTGGGGCATAGAGGATTGGGAAGAAGAATCTCAATCCCTAATAAAAATAAAGACGTAGTGTAGAACGTTTTTTCTTAATAATTGTGAGTCTTGAAATTTGGAGGAGTCTTTATTTTCTAGAGAGATATCCAGTGTCATAGGCCATCTTCTATATAGTACCCTAGTATGAAAACCATCTTTACATTTTGGAGAAGTGGAAACAACCAAAAAGAGCCGAGGTTATTTGGTCAGAAAATTTTCCTAAGAGCAAAAAACATTAGGTAGTTGAATACTGTCAGATGAAGTGCTGAAAAAAATTTTCTTATTTCCTTAAAACTAGTTATTGTATTATTCAGATGCAAATGATTCTTAGATTTCTTGACAAGCTTCCATTACGTTTTGGGAATAACATACTAACTCCTCATTTATTACATGTTCAAAGATTTTTACAATTTCTTCAAATATTAGGTGATTTATATCATTCTTCATTTGATTTACAGGTTAGCAGTTGTATTTTTGGAACTGTCTTATGTTATATGGAGTTGCTATACAAATAATATGTACTTAAAATATAGTGTTTTTTTTCAAACAAAAGCATTTACATACCCTTTCACTTCCAGCCATGGGGGGAGAGTAAGGTCCCCATTTAACCTACCACCAAAAACAACTAGAAAATTGGAAAAAACATATGTTTTCAGACATCAGGCAGCATAGCACTATGATTTCTGAGAGGGGAAACAAATGATGTGAATCCAGTGATTGCCCTGGCTTTCTCCCTCCAGACAGTTTCTGGACCATGGTACAGGGAGAGGGAACCAAACAGAACCCTGCATTTTGATGAATTGAGAAGACAGAGATTAGAATTTAGGTGGGCTGAGGCAGCTAGAATTTGTGAAACAGAGTATTGGAAAGGAGGGAGTTATGCTAAGAAAGAGCACCAGAAATCTGCCTATGGGTCCATTTGAGTCCTTGGTTGAATAGAAATCTGCCTAACTGTAGGGTGAGATTTCTGGCAAAGAAAAATTTTTATGTACATGTAAATTGAACAATTACTAGAGGTCACATAGAACCAAGAATAATCTGAGTTTTTACCAGTTAGAGTAGAGAGATCCCATTCCACACATGGAACATTTAGTAAAGACCTTGTAAGACTCGGGTGTTAGTGGTAGCGCTAAAATAGCCGTAGGGTAAAGGATGATCCAGACCCACATCAAAAAGCTTAAAAATAAGCATCAAACAAATCACACTAATCTGCAAAAGATTTAATTTTCTGTCAGAGCAATGTCCAACATTCTTAAAAGGAATTAAACAAAATCTAGCACTTAACAATGAAAAATTCCCAATGTTTGGCATCTAATAAAAAATGACAAGACATGAAAAAGAGCAGGAAAATGTGATCCAAAGCCAGGAGAACAACCAGTCAACACCAATAAGCCCCCAAATGACAGAGATTATAAAACTATCAGACAAAGACATGTAAACAGGTATTATAACTACACTCAATATGATCAGTTATTAAATGGAAAATATGGACATGATGAGGAGGGAAAAGGGGAACATAAAAAGAAAGCAAAGAGAACTTCTATCTGAAATGAAAAATTCACTTGATAAAGGGATTAATAGCAGGATAGACATGACATAAAAAATAGATAGTGTTGAGGATAAAGCAGTAGAACCTCTTGAAGACATTGCAGTAGAACCTAACCATAATGAAGCTTACACACAGAGATTTTAAAAATTAAGAAAAATAAACAGACCTGTGGTGAAATGTCATATTGACTAACATGTAAACTGGAGTCTTTGGAAGGAGAAGAGAGAAAAAAAAGAGAACAAAAATAATATTTGAAGAAATAATGACCAAATATTTTCCAAATTTTACAAAAAATACCAACTAAGATCTAAGTAGCTCTATGAACATACATAAGCAGGAAACATACTAAGAAAACCTCTCCAAGAACCTCACAATCAAACCACAGCAAGCTACTGATTCTGAGAAAAATCTTAAATGTAGATATAGGGGGGAAAGGCACATTATGCACAGAGAACAAAAGGTAAGAATTACAACTGAATTTTCTTCAGAAACTACGTTAAGTCGAAGACAGTAGTATATCTTTAAAGTGTGGGGGGAAAAGTTTGTCAACCTAGGATTCTATACCCAGTAAAAATACCTTTCAAACATGAAGATAAAATAAAAACTTTTTTCAGACAAAGAAAAGCTGTGGGAGTTTGTGGCCAGCAGACCTGCACTACAAGGATGTAGTTTTTCAGGCAGAAGTAAAATGATACCTGATGAAAATATGGATCTATACAAAGGAATGAAGAGCTCTAAAAATGGTAAATATGTGGATAAATATCAAGGATTTTTTTTATAATTTAAAAATTTCTTAAAATATAATTGATTGCTTAAAGCAAAAATGATAATATGTTGTGGGAATTTTAACATGAAAGAGCAAAATATATGACAACAATAGCACAAAGGACAGGATAAGGGAATGGAAGTATATTATTGTAATATTCTTACATTATATGTGAGGTAGTATATAATGTTATTTCAAGCTAAACATAAATAAGATAAAGATGCATATTATAAACCCTAGATGAGCATTTAAAATATAAAAAGATATTATACCTAACAAGCCAATAGTGGTGATAAAATGGAATTAAAAAATACTCAATTAATCCAAAAGAAAGTCAAAAAATAGGAAAAAAAACCCCACAAAGAATAGATGAGACAAATATCAAAACGGTAGCAAAATGGTAGATTTAAATACAATCATATCAATAATTTCATTAAATATAAATGGTCTCAACTCTATAATAAAAGGTAAGAGATTGTTAGACAGGATAGTAAAAACCCGTACAATATGTGGTCTATAAAAAATTCTATTTAAATATAAAGACACAAAAGGGCAATGTTGGGAAAAGATAAGGCTGTTTTAGCTATATTAATAGTAGAAAAAAATAGACTTCAGAATAAGACATATTATCAAGGATAAACAGGGATATTTCACCATGATAAAAGGGGTCAATAAATCAAGAAGGCATAATAATCCTAAGTGTGTATCCACCTGTTAACTGACTTTCAAAATGCATGAAGCACCCAACAGATCTGAAAAGAGAAAAAAAAATTATTTTCATAGTTGCAGATATCAGCACTCCTTTCAGTAATTGATAGATCAAGCAGACAGAAAATACTAGGGATATGGAAGATTTAAACATTTCAACCAGCTTGGACAAACTGACATTTGTTGAACACGCCACCTGACATATGCAAAATACACATTCTTTTCTAGTACACAGGGAACATTTACCAAGATAAAACATATGTCCAGCTGTTAAATAACTCTCTAGAAATTTAAAATGATTGAAATCATATGTAGTGTGTTCTCTGATAAAAAGCAATTAAATTAGAAATAAGTAATGGAAAAATACCTGGAAAATCCTGAAACATTTGGAAATTAAGCAGCATACTTCTAAATAATGCACGATTCAAAGAAGATATCACATGAAAGTTAGAAAATATTTTGGGCTGAATGAAAAGAAAACATATTATTTCACAAAATTTGTGAAATGTAACTTAAAAGGAAATTTATAGGTTTAAAAGCTTATATTAGAAAAGGATAAAACTCTACAAGCAACAATATAAACTTCTGCATTTTGCATGAGGAACTCTAGTCTGAAGGGCCAGGTGTGAGGCCTCTGCATGCAGCATCCTGTGAGCCAGTGAAACTAGAATAAGCACAAAGGAAAAAAAAAGCAAAGCTGCACAATACAATATAGCCCTCTGCCAGCAGATCTGTTACTAAAGGAATTCATGCATCTTGCATTTTGAAGATGCATTATTAATGCCTGGACAAATTACATCAGGTGAAACACAGCAAGTCCCTGGCACTGAAAAAAAGGAACAAAGGCTGGTTCTATAAGAGAGCAATGGATGAGACAAATTATAACAGCTGGGAGCTTCTTTCTTCAAGGCTTGTTTATGTGTTTTAAAGAATTCGTATGGAGGAGACCTTCAAGAGGGCAGAGGAGTAAGACGTGGAGATCACCTTCCTCCCCACAAATACATCAGAAATACATCTACATGTGGAACAACTCCTACAGAACACCTACTGAACGCTGGCAGAAGACCTCAGACCTCCCAAAAGGCAAGAAACTCCCCCCACATACCTGGATAGGGCAAAAGAAAAAAGAGACAAAAGAATAGGGACAGGACCTGCACCTCGGGGAGGGAGCTGTGAAGAAGGAAAAGTTTCCACACACTAGGAAGCCCCTTCACTGGTGGAGACGGTGCGGGGGGGGGCTTGGGGTGGTGGCACGGGGGAAGCTTCGGAGCCACGGAGGAGAGTGTAGCAACAAGGGTGCAGAGGGCAAAGTGGAGAGATTCCCGCACAGAGGATCAGTGCCAACCAGCACTCCCCAGCCTCAGAGGCTTGTCTGCTCACCCACCGGGATGGGTGGGAGCTGGAAGCTGAGGCTCGGGCTTCGGAGGTCAGATCCCAGGGAGAGGACTGGGGTTGGCTGCGCGAACATAGCCTAAAGGGGGCTAGTGCACCACAGCTAGCTGGGAGGGAGTCCAGGGAAAAGTCTGGACCTGCCTAAGAGGCAAGAGACCATTGTTTTGGGGTGCGCAAGGAGAGGGGATTCAGAGCACTGCCTAAATGAGCTCCAGAGACAGGCGTGAGCCGCAGCTATCAGTGTGGACCCCAGAGACGAGCCTGAGACGCTAAGGCTGCTACTGCAGCCACCAAGAAGCCTTTGTGCAAGCACAGGTCACTATCCACTCCTCCCCTCCCCGTAGGCTGTGCAGCCTGCCACTGCCAGGGTTCCGCGTTCCAGGGACAACTTCCTCGGAAGAACACACAGCGTGCCTCAGGCTGGTGCAATGTCATGCTGGCCTCTGCCGCTGCAGGCTCGCCCCGCACTCCGTGCCCCTTCCCCGCCCGCCCCCCACCCCCGGCCTGAATGAGCCAGAGCCCCCTAATCAGCTGCTCCTTTAACCCCGTCCTGTCTAAGTGAAGAACAGACGCCCTCAGGTGACCTACACACAGAGGCGGGGCCAAATCCAAAGCTGAACCCCAGGAGCTGTGCAAACAAAGAAGAGAAAGGGAAATCCCTCCCAGCAGCCTCAGGAGCAGCGGATTAAATCTCCACAATCACCTTGATGTACCCTGCGTCCGTGGAATACCTGAGTAGAAAACGAATCAACCCACAATTGAGGCAGTGGATTTTGGGAGCAACTGTAGACTTGGGATTTGCTTTCTGCATCTAATTTGTTTCTGGTTTTATGTTTATCTTAGTTTAGTATTTAGAGTTTATTATCATTGGTAGATTTGTTTATTGATTTGGTTTCTCTCTTCCTTTTTTTATATATAGATATATATATATATTTTTTCCTTTTTCTCTTTTTGTGAGTGTGTATGTGTATGCTATTTTGTGTGATTTTGCCTGTATAGCTTTGCTATTACCATTTGTCCTAGGGTTCTATTAGTCCGTATTTTTTTGTTTGTTTTTTTAGTATAGTTTTAGCGCATGTTATCATTGGTGAATTTGTTTATTGGTTCAGTTGCTCTCTTCTTTCTCTCCTTTTTTTATGACTTTTTAATTTTTTTATTTTTAATATACTTTTTTATTTTAATAATTTTATTTTATTATTATTTTTCTTTTTTTTTTTTTCTCCCTTTTCTTCTGGACCATGTGGCTGATAGGGTTCTGGTGCTCTGACCAGGACATCTCTGGTGGACCAATGTCCTGAACTCAGCTCTCCCACCTCAGAGGCACAGGCCTGACACCTGGCCTGTCATTAAAAAAAAGAAAGAAAGAAGAGAGGGTGTCAGGCCTGTGCCTCTGAGGTGGGAGAGCCGAGTTAAGGACATTGGTCCACCAGAGAACTCTCAGCTCCACATAATATCAAACAGTGAAAGCTCTCCCAGAGATCTCCATATCAATGCTAAGACCCAGCTCCACTCAACGACCAGCAAGCTACAGTGCTGGACACCCTATGCCAAACAACTACCAAGACAGGAACACAACCCCACCCATTAGCAGAAAGGCTGCCTGAAATCATAATAAGGTCACAAACACCCCAAAACACACCACCAGACACAGTCCTGTCCACCAGAAAGACAAGATCCAGCCTCATCCACCAGAACACAGGCACCAGTCCCCTCCACCAGGAAGCCTACACAGCCCATTGAACCAACCTTAGCCACTGGGGGCAGACACCAAAAACAACGGGAACTACAAACCTGCAGCCTGCAAAAAGGAGACCCCAAACACGGTAAACTAAGCAAAATGAAAAGACAGAGAAATACACAGCAGATGAAGGAGCAAGGCAAAAACCCACCAGACCGAACAAATGAAGAGGAAATAGGCAGCTACCTGGAAAAGAATTCAGAGTAGTGATAGTACAGATGATCCAAAATCTTGGAAATAGAATGGAGAAAATACAAGAAACATTTAACAAGGACCTAGAAGAACTAAGGAGCAAACAAAAATGATGAACAACACTGTAAATGAAATTAAAAATTCTCTAGAAGGAATCAATAGCAGAATAACAGAGGCAGGAGAACGGATAAGTGACCTGGAAGATAAAATAGTGGAAATAACTACTGCAGAGCGGAATAAAGAAAAAAGAATGAAAAGAATTGAAGACAGTCTCAGAGACCTCTGGGACAACATTAAATGCACCAACATTCGAATTATAGGGGTCTCAGAAGAAGAAGAGAAAAAGAAAGGGACTGAGAAAATATTTGAAGAAATTATAGTTGAAAACTTCTCTAATATGGGAAAGGAAATAGTCAATCAAGTCCAGTAAGCATAGGGAGTCCCATACAGGATATATCCAAGGAGAAACATGCCAAGACACATATTAATCAAACTATCAAAAATTAAATACGAAGAGAAAATATTAAAAGCAGCAAGGGAAAAACAGCAAATAACATACAAGGGAATCCCCAAAAGGTTAACAGCTGATCTTTCAGCAGAAACTCTGCAAGCCAGAAGGGAGTGGCAGGATATATTTAAAGTGATGAAAGGGAACAACCTACAACCAAGATTACTCCACCCAGCAAGGATCTAATTCAGATTCGATGGAGAAATTAAAACCTTTACAGACAAGCAAAAGCTAAGAGAATTCAGTACCACCAAACCAGCTTTACAACAAATGCTAAAGGAAATTCTCTAGGCAGGAAACACAAGAGAAGGAAAAGACCTACAGAAACAAACCCAAAACAATTAAGAAAATGGTAATAGGAATATACATATCAATAACTACCTTAAATGTAAATGGATTAAATACTCCAACCAAAAGTCACAGACTGGCTGAATGGATACAAAAACAAGACCTGTATGTATGCTGTCTACAAGAGACCAACTTCAAACCTAGGGACACATACAGACTGAAAGTGAGGGGATGGAAAAAGATATTCCATGCAAATTGAAATCAAAAGACACCTGGAGTAGCAATTCTCATATCAGACAAAATAGACTTTAAAGTAAAGACTATGACAAGAGACAAAGAAGGACACTACATAATGACCAAGGGATCAATCCAAGAAAAAGATATAACAATTGTAAATATTTATGCACCCAACATAGGAGCACCTCAATTTATAAGGCAAATGCTAACAGCCATAAAAGGGGAAATTGCCAGTAACACAATCATAGTGGGGGATTTGACACCCCACTTTCACCAATGGACAGATCATCCAAAATGAAAATAAATAAGGGAAACACAAGCTTTAAATGATACATTAAACAAGATGGACTTAATTGATATTTATAGGACATTCCATCCCAAGACAACAGAATACACTTTCTTCTCAAGTGCTCATGGAACATTCTCCAGGATAGATCATATCTTGGGTCACAAATCAAGACTTGGTAAGTGTAAGAAAATTGAAATCATCAAGTATCTTTTCCAACCACAACGCTGTGAGACTAGATATCAATTACAGGAAAAATCTGTAAAAAATACAAGCACATGGAGGCTAAACAATACACTACTAAATAACGAAGAGATCACTGAAGAAATCAAAGAGGAAATCAAAAAATACCTAGAAACAAATGACAATGAAAACACAACAATCCAAAACCTATGGGATGCAGCAAGCAGTTCTAAGAGGGAAGTTTATAGCAGTACGATCCTACCACAAGAAACAAGAAACATCTCAAATAAACAACCTAACCTTACACCTAAAGCAATTAGAGGAAGAAGAACAAAAATACCCCAAAGTTAGCAGAAGGAAAGAAATCATAGTGATTAGAAACTAAATGAAAAAGAAATGAAGGAAACAGTAGCAAAAATCAATAAAACTAAAAGCTGGTTCTTTGAGAAGACAAACAAAATTGATAAACCATTAGCCAGACTCATCCAGAAAAAAAAGGGAGAAGACTCAAATCAATAGAATTAGAAATGAAAAAGGGGAGGTAACAACTGACACTGCAGAAATACAAAGGATCATGAGCGATTACTACAAGCAACTCTGTGCCAATAAAATGGACAACATGGAATAAATAGACAAATTCTTAGAAAAGCATGGCCTTCTGTGACTCAACCAGGAAGAAATAGAAAATATAAACAGACCAATCACAGACACTGAATTTGAGACTGTGATTAAAAATCTTCCAACAAACAAAAGCCCAGGACCGGATGGCTTCACATGCGAATTCTATCAAACATTTAGAGGAGAACCAACACCTATCCTTCTCAAACTCTTCCAAAATACAGCAGAGGGAGGAACACTCCCAAACACATTCTATGAGGCCACCATCACCCTAATAGCAAAACCAGACAAAGTTATCACAAAGAAAGAAAGCTACAGGCCAATATCTCTGATGAACATAGATGCAAAAATCCTCAACAAAATACCAGCAAACAGAGTCCAACAGTACATTAAAAGGATCATACACCATGATCAAGTGGGGTTTATCCCAGGACTGCAAGGATTCTTCAGTATATGCAAATCAATCAGTGTGACAAACCATATTATCAAATTGAAGAATAAAAACCATATGATCATCTCAATAGATGCAGAAAAAGCTTTTGACAAAATTCAACACCGATTTATGATAAAAACCCTCCAGAAAGTAGTCATAGAGGCAAATTACCTCAACATAATAAAGGCCATATATGACAAACCCACAGCCAACATCATTCTCAATGGAGAAAAACTGAAACCATTTCCTCTAAGATCAGGAAGAAGACAAGCTTGCCCACTCTCACCACTATTATTCAACATAGTTTTGGAAGTTCTAGCCATGGCAATCAGAGAATAAAAAGAAATAAAAGGAATGCAAATTGGAAAAGAAGTAAAGCTGTCACTGTTTGCAGATGACATGATACTATACATAGAGAATCCTAATGATGCTACCAGAAAACTGCTAGAGCTAATCAGTGAATTTGGTAAAGTAGCAGTATACAAAATTAATGCACAGAAATCTCTTGCATTCGCATACACTAATGATGAAAAATCTGAAAGAGAAATTAAGGAAACACTCCCATTTACCACTGCAACAAAAGGAATAAAATACCTAGGAATAAACATACCTAAGGAGGCAAAAGACCTGTATGCAGAAAACTATAAGACACTGATGAAAGAAATTAAGGATGATACAAACAGATGGAGAGATATACTATGTTCTTGGATTGGAAGATTCAACGTTTTGAAAGTGACTGTACTACCCAAAGCAATCTACAGATTCAGTGCAATCCCTATCAAGCTACCAATAACATTTTTCACAGAACTAGAACAAAAAATTTCACAATTTATATGGAAACACAAAAGAGCCTGAATAGCCAAAACAATCTTGAAAAAGAAAAACGGAGCTGGAGGAATCAGGCTTCTGGACTTCAAACTATATTACAAAGCTATAGTAATCAATACAGCATGGTACTGGCACAAAAACAGAAATATACATCAATGGAACAGGATAGAAATCCCAGAGATAAACCCACACACATGTGGTCACCTTATTTTTGATAAAGAAGGCAAGAATATACAATGGAGAAAAAACACCCTCTTCAATAAGTGGTGCTGGGGAAACTGGACAGCTACATGTAAAAGAATGAAATTAGAACACTCCCTAACACCACACACAAAAATAAACTCAAAATGGATTAAAGGCCTAAATGTAAGGCCAGACACTATAAAACTCTCAGAGAAAAACATAGGGAGAACACTCTATGACATAAATCACAGCAAGATCCTTTGTGACCCACCTCCTAGAGAAATAAAAATAAAAACAAAAATAAACAAATGGGATCTAATGAAACTTAAAAGCTTTTTCACAGCAAGGAAAACATAAACAAGATGAAAAGACAACCCTCAGAATGGGATAAAATGTTTGCAAATGAAGGAACTGATAAAGGATTAATCTCCAAAATTTACAAGCAGCTCATGCAGCTCAATATCAAAAAAACAAACAACCCACTCCAAAAATGGGCAGAAAACCTGAATAGACATTTCTCCGAAGAAGATATACAGATTGCCAACAAACACATGAAAGGTTGCTCAACATCACTAATCATTAGAGAAATGCAAATCAAAACTACAATGAGGTATCGCCTCACACCAGTTAGAATGGGCATCATCAGAAAATCTATAAACAACAAATGCTGGAGAGGGTGTGGAGAAAAGGGAACCCTCTTGCACTGTTGGTGGGAATGTAAATTGATACAGCCACTGTGGAGAACAGTATGGAGGTTCCTTAAAAAACTAAAAATAGAACTACCTTACGACCCAGCAATCCCATTACTGGGCATATACCCTGAGAAAACCATAATTCAAAAAGAGTCATGTACCACAATGTTCATTGCAGCTCTATTTACAATCGCCAGGACATGGAAGCAACCTAAGTGTCCATTGACAAATGAATGGATAAAGAAGATGTGCCACATATATACAGTGGAATATTACTCAGCCATAAAAAGAAAGGAAATTGAGTTATTTGTAGTGAGGTGGATGGACCTAGAGCCTGTCCTACAGAGTGAAGTAAGTCAGAAAGAGAAAAACAAATACCATATGCTAACACATATATATGGAATCTAAAAAAAAAAAAAAGGTTCTGTAGAACTGTGGGCAGGACAGGAATAAAGACGCAGACGTGTAGAATGGACTTCAGGACATGGGGAGTAGGAAGGGTAAGCTGGGACGAAGTGAGAGAGTGGCATGAACTTACATATACTACCAAATATAAAATAGATAGCTAGTGGGAAGCAGCTGCATAGCACAGGGAGATCAGCTTGGTGGTTTGTGACCACCTAGAGGGGTGGGGTAGGGAGTGTGGGAGGGAGATGCAAGAGGGAGGGGATTTGGGGATATATGTATATGTATAGCTGATTCACTTTTTTATAAAGCAGAAACTAACACACCATTGTAAAGCAATTATACTGCAATAAAGATGTTAAAAAAAAAACCCCAACCAATATAAACTTCTACCTTAAGCTAGAAATACAGGAGCAAATTAAACCCCAAATCAGTAGGAAACAAATAATAAATCAATGAAATAAAATACAGAAAAAAAAAAAAATAACATCAATGAAATCGAAAGCTGATTCTTTGAAAAGATCAATATAATAAGCCTCTGGCTATATTGATGAAAAAACAAAAAGGATATAAATATTACCAATATCAATAATGAAAAAGGAAATATCTCTACAATCCTGCACATATTATAAGGGTAACTAACAGGATATTATAAACAACTTGATGCCGGTGAACTCAACAACCTGTATGAAACGGAAAATTTCCTTGAAAGACAATCAAAATTATTCCAAAAATTGATAGAAAACCTGAATATTAATTAAAGACATTAATTCATAATTAGTAGCCTTCCTACAAAGAAACTTGTGGATCGAGATTGCTTAACTGGTGAATTGTATGAAACATTCAAGGCAGAAATACCACCGACCCAACATAAACTCATTTTGAAAATATAGCAGAAGAAACACTTCTTATCTCATTTTACAAGGCCAGCAGTATCCTGATGTTAAAGCCAGACAAAATAATACAAGAAAAGAAAACTACAGACCAATATCCTTCATGAACATGGGTCAAAATTTTTTAGCAAAATATTAGCAAACCAACAATGAGATATATAAAAAGCATAATATACCATGACCAAGTGGTGTTTATCCCAGGACTAGAAGGTTGATTAACATTAAAAATCAGTTAATGTAGTTCATCTTATTACAATAGAGGAGAAAAACTATATGGTCATTTCAGTTGATGTAAGAAAAGCATCTGAAAAAATTCAACATACATCCATTATAATAATCTTCCAGGAAACCAAGAATTGAAGGGAACCTCCTCAATCTGATAAAAGGCTGATGATTGCACGTTTCTATGAATATACTAAAGTCACTGAATTGTGCACTTTAAATGGTTGAATTTTGTGGCATGTGAATTATATCTCAATAAAGTTATTTAGAAAAACCTATTACTATCAAATCACTTAATGGTGAAACCTGAATCCTTTTGCCCTAAGATTAAGAATAAGATGAGGATGTTCACCCTTTCCACTTCTGTTCAACAATCTACTGGACATTCTTACCAGTGTAATAAGGAAAAGAAATAAAAGGTATACAAATTAGAAAGCTACAAGTAAAACCACCTTTTTTCACACATGACATGATCAAATATGCTGTAAATCCTCACAAATCTACCAAAAAAACCCCCAAAAAACAAAAAAACCTGGTAGAAGTAGTAAGTTATTTTAGTAAGATTTCAGGATACAAAATTAGTATAGGGCTTCCCTGGTGGCGCAGTGGTTGAGGGTCCGCCTGCCGGTGCAGGGGACGCAGGTTCGTGCCCCGGTCCGGGAGGATCCTGCGTGCTGCGGAGCGGCTGGGCCCGTGAGCCATGGCCGCTGGGCCTGCGCGTCTGGAGCCTGTGCTCTGCAACGGGAGAGGCCGCAGCAGTGAGAGGCCCACGTACCAGAAAAAAAAAAAAAAATTAGTATGCAAAAATCAATTGTATTTCTATATATTAGCAATAAACAAATAGAAATGAGAATAATAACTAAGACAATATTATTTGCAATAGCATCCCCAAACATGAAATACATAAAACCTGTACTCTGGGCTTCCCTGGTGGCGCAGTGGTTGAGAGTCCGCCTGCCGATGCAGGGGACACGGGTTCGTGCCCCGGTCTGGGAAAATCCCACATGCAACGGAGTGGCTGGGCCCGTGAGACATGGCTGCTGAGCCTGCGCGTCCGGAGCACCCTACTCTGAAAAATAGAAATGTTTCTATGAGAAATTAATGAATAAATGGATTGATTTACCATGTTGATAGCTTGGAAGACTGAATATTGCTATAATTTCAGCCCTCTCCAAATTGATTTCTCGATTCAATGAAATCTCAATAAAATCAATATTGTTATGAGTCAGTATTATTAAAATGTCACTTCTCTCCAAAATGATTTATAGATTCAGTAAAATCCCAATAAAAATCCCAGAAGGCTTTGTTGTAGAAAATTTCAAGCTGATTCTAAAATTTATATGGATATCTGAGTGCCTGGGAAAACCAAAAATTTTTTGAAAAAGAAGAGTAACGTTAGAAAACTTACTGATCTCAACATTTACTGTAAAGCTACAGTAATCAAGACAGTGTGTTATTGGCATAAGTTCAGACACATAGATCAATGAAACATAATAGAGAGTCCAAAAATAGGCCTGCATATGTAAGGTCAATTGATTTTCAACAAAGATGCCAAGGTAATTCAATATGGAAAGGATTACTTTTTCAACAAATGGTCTGGAAAAACTTATTATCGACATAGAAAAAATGGACCTCAACCCTTACTTTATCACACACTAAAATTAACGTGAGGTGGATCATAGCCCTAAATGTAAATGCTAAAACTATAAAACTTTTAGAATAAACTTTGTAACCTTCAGGTAGGCAAAAATTTCTTAGATAGGACACAAAAGCATGAATATAAGATGTTTGAATTTGGCTACATTAAAATTTAAAACTTCTGTTCCTCATAATATACCAGCAAGAAAATGAAAATGAAAAGGCAAGCCTCAGACTGGGAGAAAATATTATCAATATATATCTGACAAAAGACGGCTTTCCAGAATACATTAAAAAAAACCTCTTACGACTCACTAAAAGAACCAATAAAAAGTCTACACAAAAAATGGACAAATTTGAACAAACTCTTCACCAAAGATGATAGACAGCCAATATATTCATGGAAAGATCTTCACTGTCATTCATCATTAAGGAAATGAAAATTAAAACCATAACGTGATATCACTACGCATCCATTAGAACATTAGAGTGGGTACAGTTAAAATGAGCGACAACACCAGCTGTTGGTGAGGATATGATGCACCTGGCACCCTCATACACTACTGATGGGAATGTAAAACTTTACAGCCACTTTGGAAAAGAGTTTTGGCAGTTTCTCATAAAGCTAAACATATATTTACCATATGATAAAGCAATTCACTCTTAGGTACTTATCCAAGAGAAATGAAGGCATATGTGCACATAAAGAGTTGTTCACAAATGCTCTTTTATTTAATGGAATCCAAACTGAGAACAACACAAATGTCCATCAACAGGTGAATGTATAAATACAATATTTAACAGTGGAATTCTATTCAGCAGTGAAAATGAATGCACTACTAAGACATGACAACATGGATCAATCTCAGAATAAGCATGGTAAGTGAAAGAATTCAGACACAAAGGTGGAGGCATTGTATGATATTCAGTGTAACGAAACTCTAGAAAAGAAAAATGCCCCACGTATTTACAGAAAGCCGATCCCTGGCTCCCTGAATACAGCTATGGGGTGAGATCAACTGGGAAGAGGACTGAGCAAATAACCTTTTGGGGTGATGTTCGTTATTTTTATTTTAGTGTTGATAACCTGAGTGAATACATTTGTCCAAAGCCATTGAATATACACTTAAGGTGAGATAAGTAAAATATATCTCCTTAAAATTGTCGTTGTGTGTAGTAGTTGCTCTGTTTTTGAGGCAAGGTCTTGGAGTCAGTGTAGGGAAACTTTGTAAAGGTGTTGACAATCTCTCTGCTGTATAAAGCCTTTTCTGTGTGGGGTACTGTGTCAGGCATTCTTGACACCTTTGCATTTATATTAAAGATGGGATGGAACATAGTGAGTTGAGGAAAAAAAATAAGTAAGAAGGAAGGACAGAACATCTGTGAATTGATTTATTCAACAAATATTTACTGACCATCTTGTATGTGTCAGCGTGTCCTAGGTACCCTACACGTAAAGGTGAGTATAAATAGTCCTTGACCTGTAAGAGCTCACAGTCTACTACGATGCAAACTAAAGCACAGTATTATAAATGCTGTGACAGAAATAGGAACAACTTACTTGGGGAGAGCAATTCACTCCCCAATGGGTTTGTCACCAGGAGGTGACATTTGCATTTGCTTTTAAAATTTAATGCCCAGTGATTAATGTCATATGCTTTGGAACCACATGGATATAGATTGGAATCCTGGCTCTGCTACTTACTCCTTATGTCAAATGAGAATCAAAATAGGGTGCTATGAGGTAATGTATTACAGTACCAGACATGTATATGCTCAAGCAGGTCATAGCTGTTGTATTAGGGAGGGCATAGGCTAAGCTGCTCTAACAAAGACAAAGAAAAGGTGAGGGGAAGAAGAGTATTTTGGGTAGGAGTAGTCCATAAACAATGGCATGAACGCACTGTTTGGAGAACGGTGAGAAGTCCAGCAATGTGAGAGAGTTGGGGAATTGGAGCACAGCAGAGAGGAGTATATGACTTGTAGGTTAGGACATAGTCAGACCATGACATACTGTGTTAAGAACCTTGAACTCTATCCTGTGATGGTGCATTCCTATTGCAGGTTCCTAAGGAGGCCAGTGATCTAATTAAAGGTTTTTAGAAAGGCTACTCTGGTGGTGGTATGGAGAATGACTAGAAGAGTCAAGGGCAGAGAGTCTAGTAACTTGGCTATTGGAGTAGTTCAACCGAGAGATAATGAAAGTATGTATCAAGGTGGTGGCTGGAATATAGAAAAGGCTCTGATCTGAGATGCCTTCAAAGAAGTAATCAGTAGGACTTTGTGATCCCTTGGATAAGGAGCTTAGTAACAGGGACCAGTTGAGGATGAGTCTGAGATTGCTAGCTTGCGTATCTGAGTGGATGGTGTTGAAATAAATCTCTAGGCCCAAGATGGAGCCACTCTTGCCTGGGGTGTCATGTCATCAAACTGAAACTTAGATAACTTTGTATCCTTGTAAAAGCTCTGCCTGACCAAAAGTGCAGTATAACTGTGTTCAGTCATCCGGTCCCCAAACGCACCAAGCGCACTCTGGGCCTTCTCACCACAAACAACGTTGACTATCTGATATTTCCTATTCGTCTCTTCCTTGTTCCTTATTCTTTATCCTATAAAAGTTTCTTGCCTTCTGCCTCACTTTGTAGTTCTCTGACAGGAGACTGTCCAGTTCATGACGTGTTAAATTTCGTTTGTATCACCTAAATAAAGTTTGTATTTCGCCGTTAGAGGATACAGGAAATCCATGAGGAAGAGAAGGATTCTGTAGTGAGTTAAAAAGTATGAACCATGGGTGCTTTATTTGTGGAAAGCAGTGATTTTGAAAGTGTTTTGGTTGAATATTCTTCTCACTTCAATTTTTTTGGAGTGTCCTCCAATATACATACAATTATTTTTAAATTGTATACATGCACCATTGTTCTAACATTTATATGTACTATAAAATATAACAAACAGAAATGAAACAGATGAGATGAAATAAGCATACAAATCAAAGTTGTAATTTTTCTCTGCATTCCAGTGTATAGTCTTGGGTACCAAGTCAGGGGTGTGCAACCTACTTTAGACTCACTGGGGTATAAAAGCCATTGTCAGGCCCATTTGCAGGATTATGGAATAGAGAGGTGATAGATTTTCTTCACCTTGGGGAAGTCTTACTGACCCTTCCTTTCTTCTTATTCTTTTTTCTAGATCTTTTTTTTTTTCCCCCCCTGGAATAGGTATGCAAGTCATTACTCACTCTGACCAATATTTGTCAAACTTTCTTTACATCTGTAGTGCATCGCCCTAGGAGTTCCTTGTAGTTCAAATGAAGCAAAATTTAACTATTTTGGCACAAACTTTGGCTATGATATATAGCACTTACTCCCTAAATACTGGCTAAGACCAAGAGACAGAGAGGTTCTCTCATAAAAGTCCCAAACTGGACCCAGAGGATGGTGCTTGCATGGTTTGGCCCAGCAGAGAAGATCAGCTAAGGAGTTTTTAGCTCATTCCACTACCTCGTCTCCCCAGGATGATGGAAAAGGAGAGTGAGGGTATTAGTTTGGCTCAAGAGCTCAGACTAAAGCAATGGGGACCCTTAACGTTTAAAACTGATGTGACACTCCATGTGCTACTCAAATGTACTGAGAGTCCTGCCTTTCTATTTTAAGTTCCTTTTTGGCTGTGTGAGACCAGCCAGGACAGCCCATTGTACATGGAAGGTGAGTGTTGCCGGATTTTAATTGGGAGAATACAGAACTTACT
The DNA here is from genome assembly GCF_005190385.1 of Monodon monoceros. Classification (NCBI taxonomy): domain Eukaryota; kingdom Metazoa; phylum Chordata; class Mammalia; order Artiodactyla; family Monodontidae; genus Monodon; species Monodon monoceros. Next base: position 45,219,903 of record NW_021703774.1, on the reverse strand, counting down.
TTTGACTAATTGGTCTAGTAGAAACTGGAGTAAATCTAAACAACTCTGGAGGTCTACAGCAGGGAAACAGAGAGGGAGAGAGACTCAATCAACTTTCACCCAGGCAGCCTCTTGACAGATTTCTAGGCTGACTTAGTCAGTGCCCTTATTTCTCAGGTAAGACCTCAAAACTACTTGGACCTGATTTCATGGTAGTTCATCCTCTGGATGATATTATACGCCCAAAGCAACTAGCCTGGAATTCCCTTTTAGGACACACAAAAGGATAAAAAAAATAAAGCCCCACACTTTCTTTGTGTCCAGACTAAAGTGGAGAAATGGAGTAAAGTGCACAGAAGCTGTGATGCTGAGCCTACTTAAGCTTCACTAGCGTGTAAGTCATTTTTCAGCCCACAGTGAGGTTAATAATCGTTAAAATCGCTCTGGTATCCAGAACCACTGTCAGCTATAATCACATTGGAGCAATGAACCTGAGCACAGCATTCACTTGAGCTGTAAATCATAAACTCACCAACCCCCAGAGCAGAGGCAGAGTGAAGAAGTCAGTGAGTCCTGTAATAGGGTCCATATATTGTTTTAAAGAAAGTCTTAAAAAATAATTAGGCTTTCAGATCACCATACTTTTGTAGCAAAAATGTCCATATGGGACTGAGAAGTGAGAGAACCGACAATGTCAGTTTTTGCTTCTGTTTTCTGCCACTTTTTAGCAATAGTGGCATAATTGTTTATTTAGCTCTGGAAGGGCAGGCCTGGGGAAGGGTGATAGGCACCCAGGATTGGAGAGGAGCTGGCACAGTGGGATGTGAAAGGCCCTAGGAAGAAGCGGGCTCTCAGCTTTGGTAGATAAGGAAGCACAGATAAGGAAGCACAGATTTCAGATAACCCTCTTGGCCTTTCCTCGTCTACCTGAGTGCAAAGAGTTAGTGCTTCTCTTTAAACATTAATGTTACAAAGCCAAATTAACATAGCCACAATTCTGTGAAAATTGTGAAAAGCCATTATAGAATGGAAAGGGAAGCTTTGTTCTGAATCAGACAGATCTGTTTTCAAATTTGTGTTCTGCTATGTGACCTTGGGCGATTCACTTAACTTCTCAGAGCTTCAGTGACTGGGGGATTCACACTTTCCTCTCCGAGCTCTCAATGTAATGCCCTTGTGCATATCTGTCTTCTAACACTTATCCTATCATTTTGAAATATATCTCTTTCTCTTCAAATAATTGTGGACTTCCCCGTGGTTCAGAGTAAGAACTCCCAGCAGGTAGGCCGATTAAAGGAGGACACGTGCTTATTTATCTTTATCCTCCTTGCCTCATACACACCTGGCACACTGATTAGGCTAAATAAGTAAAATGTTAGGGACTTGCGCATCCCTCCTGTGCATAGTGTGGTGCTGGTAACTTAATTTAGGTTAAGCAACATAACTGTCATGTCCCTGGAAATTTGCCATCTTGTTGCAGTTAAGTCACATTGGCCCACTGATCTCCTCAATGAGGAAGCCAGGGATGCTACATCGTATATTTGCACAATAGCTATTCACACGAAGAGGTCTGAATCTGAGACACACTGTCATTCAGTTTACACTTTGGTTTATTGGAAATAGCAAGGTCAAGCTGTGGCAATGAAAAAAAAAATGGAGAAAGTGGAAAGTCCTGTAAAAGTTAGAGGAGGGGAAAATAAAAGAAAGAGAAAAGAAACTGCAACCTAGTTGGAATGAAACAGTGACAGAATGACATAATCCTATTTCCCCTCAGATGCCGCACTGGATTTCATACTGACTCTGAAACTAAAACCCAAACCTAACTAAGTATTCAAGCCCACATTCCACCCACCCCTCGTTTGCTGGTATCAAAGTTGAGACATGTCACAAACTTGGCTATCGCATACTGTATGTGTGTGGAAAAGGGGCAGATAACGTGGGCCAGTTAGACTACAGCCACATCTGTCAAAACTCTAACCCTTAACCTTAGTGAAAACAGATTCTAGGATCAAACACAGAAACCCTGCAGATGTACGCAAGCCATTTAATGCAGCCTTTGAAAAGACTGTGACGGATGGCTGCTGCTTTCTGAAGGCCTAATGAGAAATCCAGGCTTGGCCCTGCTAGGAATATTTGCAATCTTAAACAAAAAGTAGGTTCTAAGTCAGGAACTATTTCATATATCCCACCACGGTCCTCCCTCCAGGCTGAGCTGAAAACATTCCTGACTCTGTTGCTATGCAAAGCAGCTTTCCAATATGCTTTGGAAACCTGTTTGAGATTTGAGAGTGGAATTTGGTTTTCAGTGGCCTCATTTTGGCTTAAGATCTTTTGGTTCAATCCAAAATAATGTGAGGGTTCTATCCTTCATGGACTATGGAGGGTAAATTCAAAAGCTTCCTCTTATCTAATATACACATGAATGCAGGATGCATCCTCTATGATACACCCTCATAGAGCTTGATGTGAAAGACAAGAAAGGAATAGAAGAAATAAAAGAAGTTGGAGTGTCTTTATAAAGTTCACTAAAAGACTTTGAAACAATCGGAAATATTGAAAATCATTCAAAAATAACGATTGCATCTTTTCCAATACACGTGGAACATGACCACCGTAACTGCATTTACTGATGAAAATGTCATTGTGCTACAGTGTGCCAGCCTTTGGGAAGGTTGTGTCCAATTCCGTAAGATATGGTTTTGACTTTCTGTTGTGTTCGCTCTGGGTGCATAGGTCACCCGGGGATAAGCCCACAAGGTCTATGCAAGTGTCAGAGTTGGGAAGCAGCATCTCTAGTGGTTTCTCCTTCTTGTTTCATTGTCTCTTAGTGTTCCTGTGTTCATTGGGGTCATTGAGTTTTTGACCACATGGGTTAGGTCCGTCATGTTACATCACGGGTGCAGGCCAAAGAAGCTGAGAAGAAAGTAAAAAATGTGAGCCAGTGGTAAAAGTCATCCTGACACAAGATACACAGATCCCTCCCTCCCCCATGCTGGATGAATATTGGGCCCCTTCTTTTGGCCTTAGCACCACATATGGGCATTTGTTTCTATTTCAGAGGTCAAGATCGAGGAAGGAACAACACAGTTAGATGGAAATGAAGATGCTACTCTGAATATAAATCTTACTGCACTTAGTCTGGCAAACTGGTGTCTGGGGTATTCAGCAGAGTAACTGGATTTAATCATTACTATGTGAAACTAATCAGAGTGGGGCAAGGTGTTATCTGATCTAACGAAAGAGGAATTGTAATTAAGACTACATGGGCTTCCCTGGTGGCGCAGTGGTTGAGAGTCCGCCTGCCGATGCAGGGAACATGGGTTCGTGCCCCCGTCTGGGAAGATCCCACATGCCGCGGGGCGGCTGGGCCCGTGAGCCATGGCCGCTGAGCCTGCGCGTCCAGACCCTGTGCTCCGCAACGGGAGAGGCCACAACTGTGAGAGGCCCGTGTACCGCAAAAAAAAAAAAAAAAAAATACATGTTATATGTAAAACTCATGGTGTCCTTGCTGCTTAGAGACTGAGAAAGAGGAAAAGGATTGATCTAGTGCCAGCTCACTGTAGACGCCTCGCCCAGAAGTGTTTTCTTGAAAGAGATTTCCCCGCCTTGGGACCTGCCATTATCCTATGGCCTAGTAAAAGTGACTGTAATTAAATAGATTAGACTTCTGTTTTTGGTAAAGTAAAAGATTGAGAACAGACTGCTCTTTAACCTGAGATGTGGGAGGGCCAATCTATTTGGAAGTTAAATGATTTTGTGCATTAACTGATAAACCCAACAGATTTCCTTCCCTGAACCTAACATTTAAAAAATTTCACATTCCTCCCATGAGAAGCCCTCTTCTGAATCTTTTCAGGAGCTCAGATTCCTGGGAATTCCGATTTTTCAGCATTTACATGGTGTCATGTTGTAGGTGGAGCATTGACTGTTAAAGGGTAGTAGCAGCAGTGTAGTACCGTGGTGAGGGCACAGCTCCGGGGTCAGGATGGCTTGAGAGAAACTCCAGGACCGGTTCCTTCATCTCTCTTGATCTGAGCTTCTCCTGAGGCTGTTCTGAGGAGGAATTGATGCTTGCGCAGTGCAGGTCCAGTGCCTGGCACGGTGAATGCTGAATTCACTGGGGTGGAGGCGAGGGGCATGTTATCCCTATTGATGTTGTTATTGTTGGGTCTTAAAAGATGGCTCTGACCTGAATCAGCTCAACTGTCTTCAACTGGAAGATAAAAATTAGCCTGGGACTAGTGAACTGGGTGATGCTCCCCTAGTGGTTTTTGTATTTTGCCCTCATCCAGCCAGTTAAAGCTGGAGTCCACAGAACTGTGAAATATTGAGCCTGGGACAGTCATGTGATCTACAGTTTCATCTCATTTTAAGTTTTCAAACAACATAATCGCTAAGCTTTTTGTTATAATAAAAATGCAGGCCATAAAGTAGTCAGTCCCTTAGAATTCTACCTCTCTTAGAACACTGAAGGATTCTTCGTGATCTCAGCCTCTATTCTGTTTAGGTGTCCTCTCCCTCCCCCGCGTCTGCCTTTGCAGATTTGTTTCCAGACTGGCCGCTCTGAATGGAGACCAGGAAGGGAGCCCAGCTGTTTTCCTTGTGTTGGCTCTCTGTTTCAAGCAGGAATTGCTGAGCAAAGAGCAGCATTTCTCCAGGGAGGTTCACAAGGGTAGTACAAACTCCGTCTGGATTTTTCTTTCTTTTCTTTTTTTTTGAATTATTATTAAAAACTTCTGCCAAATACTATCAGTGAGGGGGGAAAAGTACACAAAGTCTGAAGTGCAGTTGGACCAGCCTTTAAAAAAGTATCAACTTGAATGAAGAAGGAATGGAATGCCTTGCACTTCTTTAATTTTCTACTTTTAACGGGAGACAGTTGCTTTCAGAGAAAGTCACTTCTAACTCCACAGACTATTGTGCAACTTTGCTCCGTGTTCAGTGAGACAGTACATAATTAAAATTCCTTTGGAAATGGTTGCCCGGTGATTGACATTTGTTCCAAAATACATCGTAATGGTAAATGTGTTATCTCGGACTCCAGTGAATTTTTTTTTTAATGGAAAGAAAATAAAATGAAGATTAAAAAAAAAAGTGATTGAGCTTTTTTAAAAAAATTGAAGCAGTATAATAAATTTATGTCCAGTCTTGCTCTCAAAGAGCTGGCAGTCCAGCGGGGGAGACCAGAGCTGAGGAAAGCAAAAGAAAGCAACATGCAGAATATAAGTGAATTGCCTTATACAGACTAGAATGCTGTTGAGATTCCAAAGAGGAAGAGGTAATGAAGATCTGTTTACCTTCCAATACATGGACACATGCTGTCACTTCAAACACAAATAACTTTAGTATTGCTGTAAGATGACTTGACATGCCCCCTTTCCCAGACCTAGAAATCTCTCTCTATGTCATGGCTTCCTGGAGTTCTTTCTGTCTGATTATCTGTCTGTGTCCCAGTCTCCATTTCCCACCAGGAATCCTGGCTTCCAGACAGCTGCTTCTTTCTCTCTTTTCAGATGGAATACACTGGTGAGACCACCGTGACGCACTCCCACAATTGGGGAGGCTGTATCTTAATACCTTCTTGGATCCCCCAATTTGTAAGCACCGCAATAGCAATCATGATTAGAGAAATCTACCACCCAACCATCCTTAGATTTGGATGCTAAGGATTGGTGAGCACCCCTAAACACCAACTTTACAAAGCCTCAGCCAACTTACAATTGACTACATGACCGAAAATTTGGGGCTGTTCCTGAATAGTCAAAACTCAGAGGTTATATCTATCAATTCCAAGGGGCTATCATGCTGTTCGTTTGGCTTCCGAATAGTGAATGCATGCATAATACGGGAATAAATACAATATGTGAGTGACCCACAGGAATCACAACCTTTTTGCTGTTTTGTTTAGTAGTGTAGATCCCTCAGCTCTACTGGAAACAAATTTAATGCATATTTTGCTTTCTACATTTGGGGGGAGATGAGTGTTTTATCCCTGTAAGGGGTCTCAGCAGCCTTGTAGTTTATCTATTTATTTTAAAGAGGGGGAAACGGAGGCTGAAAAGTGAAATGGTTTGCTCAAGGCTTACATAGAGAAATTATTATGGCCACATGATTTGAACCCAGGTCTCCTGACTGGAATTTCACTGCTCTTTGTATGATGCAATTCTAAACCTTTGAGTAAAACTAAGATGCAAAGACTCTTCTTGATAGATAGACTTTTTAGGTGGAAGAGTTGTAGATAATAGGAGGTAAAGATAAACAAACCTGTCTTATCTGGACAGGACCTCAGCTCATTAGGAAGAAGAATGAGGAAGAGAGAAGGTAGGAGGAAAGAAATGGCAGCAAGACAAGTGATCCTAGAAGAGACCGGAACAGGGCAATGCCAGGCTTTTTCAAGATTAGAAGAAATCTGAGTTGAGTTTAAAAAATCAAAGGATTTCTTTAGGCAGAAGCAAGAGTTTATGTGTCTAAAGGGAATAAAGCAGAAATACATAATACAGATTATTAATATGAATGATGGAATCTGCAAGGGCTGAAGAAAAGCATGGACCTAATAGATAAAGACAAGAAACACCACAACACTCCAGTAATGTTCTGAAAATTAAACACTTTTTTTCCTTCCAAAAATATGTAAAGAGGAGAGGTAGGAGAAAAAAGATAATGATTTAGAGGGATGTCTCATACATTATTTACTATCATAGAAGGAAAGTCAAATTTAATAAAGTACCGATTGATTTATCAAAGTCCAGCGTGGGGATTAATAAAATAAATACAGAGTTCAGTGAAATTGTGCCCTAGCACTTACTTTTAAAACCATGTTTCAAAAATATTATTCATGGGCATTATGGATAATATTTATCAAATCGCAGGAACAGACACTAGTAATGGCAAATTTTTATGTTCTTAGATTGTCACTTAATACTTACGTTTTTAAGATTAGCCCCTGAGAAGTTGATTATTTACTTTTGGTACTTAATGATCATTTAGGATATGAAGCTCTCAAACGTGTCTTTTGTCATCACCATAGAAAATGTTATGACCTCCAATCAACGATTATTTTTGAAGTAATGGGAGAAATGTGTTATTATGTATTTTATGTCATAAGCAAAATGTAGTAAATATTTTAAAAAGAAAATTCACATCTTAAAAACACAAACTTTAAAGAAATTAAAAGTTTTAAGGAAATGCATACTTTCACATTGATAATCATATAATTTTTTGATTACTTATATAATCATAAATTATTATTTTCACAAATTTCTAACAGCTATCAATTTCTCATAAGACGACTAGGATTTATAAATATTGACTAGAATGGTCTTTGGATTTAACCTAACTTAAAAAACAAAATAAAGCAAAACCTTTCAGCTTTGGTGGGAATGTTAGAGCTCTAGGACTTGAATGCAGTAACCTCAAAAACCTTTACATGGCTTTTCTCATCTGCAGATTGTTTCTCAGTGTCAATGGAAAGCATCTTTCCTCTATTTTACCAGACTTGTCTTCCCTGTTCTTATCTGACTTCTCTGTTTCAGGCAGTAGAGACAATGTATAATCACAACTCTTTTACAATTAGAAAAAAACCAAAAAACAGCTCTCAAGCGAATTCTTTTTAAATTTTTGAGCAAAACTTTGCTTCTCTGTTCTCTGATCAGATATTTGCCTTTATAGACATACAGTTCCTTTCTACACCCCACCTCCAACTTAAGGATGTCCTCATCATTCTGTGGTTAAAAAAAATTCTGCTTTGGTTATCAGGTGTTTTAGGATGACAGTTCTTCAAAACTGATTTCCCAAAGAGCTTATAAGGACTACGATATTTTAGACTAATTATTAAGTAGAGTTGAAGATTTTGCCTTTTAGGTTTACAGTGATTACTTATCTGTTGAGTGGGCTCACATGTGCATGGAAGTCGGCTTGTAAGCCTTGACCGTGTGCTTTAAAAAAGAATGCAGTGGTTCAGCTTTAAGGCATGCAGCCTCTCAGAGGTAGAAAAAGGTCGACATATGCCTCAAGTTTTAATTCTACCCCAAAAATGGCTCCACTATATAGACTTCTAGCTCGTTTTAGGAAAATAAGAAACCTATAATGCATGAAGGTATGATGAAACCTATAATGCATGGGCCAGCAGCAGGACTGGCTATATAATTTTGGGGCCCAGAGCAAAATGAAAATGCAGGGTGCCCTTGTTGAAATATTAGGAATTTTAAGACAGTGACAGCAGAGCATTCAACCATGCTTAGGGCCCCTCTTAGCAAAGGCCATGTGTGATTGTGCAGGTCACACCCATAAAGCCTGCCCTGGTCAGAAGTTAAGATGGGAGTAAAGAGGAAAAGGAATGATCCATTTTTTTCATGGAATTTCCCTCCCTCTATCTGTCTCACTCTTACCTATGATTCATCAGATGTGACCATCTCCCAAGGGGCACTGTTATGCCAGTTACCTAAGACAGTGACACTTTAACTCTAGTCCATGGGGGAAGCGGCACGAGAGGGAGGTCTCATTCCACCAGTGATGAGATAAAGGGTAGGCGTTGAAAGCCTTCTGAACTGACTTAGGAGAGAGAGCGTGAACTTGGGAACCCTACAACTTTCTAGCAGTTACTTAATCTCTCTGAGTCAAATTTTTCATCGCTGTAAAACTGTGACATTTACCTTGAAGCATTATCATATGGACTTGACATAATATGGAAAATACCTAGCGCAGTGACTGGGATGCAGTGGGATCTCAATAATATTATGCATATGGCCTTTTTGTGTGTGTGAGTGAGGAAATGTACTGAATATGGATGAAAAGGCCTCAAGTCTCAGGTAGGGTGGAGGATCTCAAAATGCTTGAAGAGCCTCATAAGAACTGGCTGCCTCTCTGCATCCATCCTAAGTTCCCAAGTACTTTGGAATGGTTTAAAGCTCAGAATTGCATCGTCTTCCAAACAGGGTAAGGAACAATCTGTAGGAAGCCAATACACAGTAGAGTTCAGTCTCTAACACTGAAAATTTGCCAACTTTCACCCACACCGTGGAGATGAGAAAGCAGCTGTGGGCAGACAGTAGAGGAAGAGCCAAGGGGTCACTGGGCTGTATTACACTTACAGATGTTCCATTGTTCACCCTGAGATGCTACAGTTTGTCTACTTTATCCAGCTACGTCTCCATGATATACAGAGGATACAGCCAAAACCATTTTATGTACTTTTTCCACTTTGTTTTGATTTATTATTTGTGGTTTACAGTATTATCTCCAATAACAACAATGGAATTTCCTTCCCTACTAATTTGGCCTGTTTCCATTTTGCCTGTTTATTTTAATTTCCTTTTTTTGGACTGAAACCTCCACATGACTCTCTTCTGTTTATTTCCTTGCATGTATGTGTCAGCATCATTTATGTCCACTCAGAAGAACTTTGTTCATTAATTATAAAGGTTCTGTTTCCTGGTTCCTAGGAGAGTGTATTAAGTGCTCCATGCTTCTAAGTACTTCACCATGGTTTTGGTTAACAGTTTCCTCATCATTGCTCTCTGCCAGCAGACTCCTTGCTCTCCATGGCTTACAGGTGGAGCATGTGAGGCAGAGAAGTAACTTGGCTGCAGAAGACCCTTCTCTCGAATCTTCTGACCTATCACCCCTGCCCAGCTTATCAACACCGATTTCCATTTACTTTTATTTGGGCAGTAGGTTATGTGAGCATAAGACCTGCTTTTTGCAGACATGCTCAGTTCCTTGAAGACATTTCCAAGAAAACTACTCTGTTGTTAACTAATGAGCAATTGCTCCTTGCAGAATTAGCTGCCTGGGGGTGCAGGATGAATGTTAGACTTGACCCTTTCTTTTGAAGAGCTTACAGCCCACTAAGTCAAAAAAAGTTGAAGTGAAGGAATAATTCGACTTTTAATCTGTTATTTGAATATATTAGATCTGCTGCCTTATTTTTACTGGAGTCTCATGATTACTGAATTAACTAATCCATCAAACATTCATTTAGTACTTACTCTGTACATGACGTCATCTCTAGTGTTAAGATGCTTGAAAGACCAGAAAGTAGAAATAAAGTCGAAAACAAATAATTATAATAAAGTGTTTTAGGTGACATGAAAGAGATCTGTCCAGAGTATATATAGAGACTAACAAAGGAGGAGGGGCCTTTATTCTTTTGGCGTGGTGGGTGAAGGGGAGGTGACACAAACAAAGGCTTAAAGTTCCTAGATGTATCTGAGATCCATAAGCACTTTCTTTTTTTTTTTTAAATAAATTTATTTATTTTTGGCTGCATTGGGTCTTCGCTGCTGCACGTGGGCTCTCCCTAGTTGCGGTGAGCAGGGGCCACTCCTCATTGCGGTGTGCAGGCCTCTCACTGCGGTGGCCTCTCCCGTTGCAGAGCATGGGCTCTAGGTGCACGGGCTTCAGTAGTTGTGGCACGTGGGCTCAGTAGTTGTGGCTCGCGGGCTGTAGAGCGCAGGCTCAGTAGTTGTGGCGCATGGGCTCAGTTGCTCCGTGGAATGTGGGATCTTCCCGGACCAGGGCTCGAACCTGTGTTCCTTGCATTGGCAGGCGGATTCCCAACCACTGTGCCACCAGGGAAGCCCCATAAGCACTTTCAAAGGACTGAAACAGAATAACAGAGGAGGCAGCCAGGCATGGTGGGAGAAGAGAGGCAGAGGAGGCCTTGGATGCTGTGTTAAGGAGTTTGGACTTCACTTCTCTGGGCAAAGTTCTTGGTAGGTAGAACATTATTATCAGATTTGCTTTTTAGAAAAATTACCCTGAGAAGGATAGACCCGGGGGATGTGAATGGAGGTAAGGAGATTCCTTAGGCAGTATGGTGCTGGGCAGGCATGATGTGATTCTGAACAAGCCAATGGCAGGTAGATTGATGTCAAGGAAGTAGACTTTATAGAATTGTTATCAATTTTTAGATACTGTCTCTGCAGAAACTGCTGATGAAATGGAGACTCAGGAAAGTAACACAGCCAATAAATATTGAAGAGAGCCTTCCTCTGTGCTTCCACTACAGTTTGGAAACATGATTACTGAGGTGCTTCACACATTATGCTGTAATACACTGTGTTGTGATTGCTTGTTTACAGCACTTTCTGCCCTGAGACAGTAAGCTTTTTAAGGTGAAGGACCAAACTACCAAATTATTTGTGTATGCCTTGCATGGAGCCTCGAATAAATAAGTGTTTAATAGATGTTTGAAGAGTAAAACTCCTGACACCAGAGCCAGTGCTTCTTCCTCATGCACTGCATGGCATGGAAATAGGAAAACGTCGCTCAGGCTTGTCTTACATCCACCCATTTTGATTTCTCCTACTGAGGGGCCAGAGCAAAGTGACAAGCAGATAGAACAGGCAGAGGATGCTTTTTACTTTGCTTTACAATTTTTATCACTTCATCCATTATCAGAATGCATCCCTGCCTCCAGATTCCTGCATTAAAATACCAATCATGAATATCTAAAACATAAAAAGTGGCCATAAAAGTTGGTGCCTGTTGTGATACTGTTGTTGATGGTCTCATTATCCACAAATCAAGCGTGATCATTTGCTTTCCTATCTCTTTTTATGTTACTCAGTGTTTTAACCTGGATCTCACTTTATTCTTCCAAACAGATCCGTAATGCCTCCTGCCTGGCTCTTTCAAGATGGAGGGGAAGCCCGTGGGAGAGCCTGCTCATGTGGTGTCTAAACTCAAACTTTCCACCAAGGTAGAAAGCGCAGGACACTGGCTGGTGGAAGATCACGCTCGGATATGGGAAGTTTTAAAGACAGAGGAGGTAAGACAACTCTTAAGTGACACAGTTGACGCAGTGATGTATTTTCTTAGACTTGAAATTATCATTTTTAGTGTAGCCATTATCATAGGCCAGCTTGGCAATTTTTTATTCTGGGACCGTAGGCACAACCACAGCTGGAGAATAAGAAGTCAGGGGTGTGTCCCTTGGACATTAATAATACTCCACAGTGATTCAGCCAAGGGAGTTAGCCTTGACCGATAGGGCTTAAAATATACAAGTAGACATTGTCCTTGTAGAATCCTACCAAACCTAAATGGGAAATCAAATCGTGGTGAAAAAGTTGATTCCTAAGGATCAACTAACACATGTGGAATTATATAAATTCATTCCTTGACAGCACGAGGCTAAGTATCAGTTAGGGCTCTCCAGTTGCAAGCAACAGAAATTGACTCTGACTAATTTAAAGAAAATGGGAAATTATTGGAGGATATTGGGAGGCTCACAGAATTGATGGGAAGTTTGGAGAACTATGTTTGGAAACAGGACAGGAACCAAGTCAGCGGGAACTACTCAGAGCCCTACCCCTGGTATAAATTCCAAAGTGGTCTCTACCCTCTCCTCATTCTCACATTTCTCTGCTCAAGATGCAAAGCCATGGGAGTGAGGCGGTCACTGCCAAGCTTAGTCACATGTCTTTCTGTTGGTTATTCTGTAAAGAGAAAAGGAATCTCATGAGAAATCGTTGTACCAAGTCCTCAGAGCACTTGTGTTTGGTGTCCAAATCTCTAATACCTGCATGTTGTGACAATTCCAATCTAAGAAACTAACATAACAACTGCAGTCTTAAACGTGTGAAATCCAGCCAAAGAAATTGTAAACACTTTCTATGGAAATACTTGCACAACTGATTTTTTTTTTAAGCAATAAAACTCTGCAGAGAGCTCTTGAAGTCTTTGTATCTTACCTAACAGGGCCAAGACTAGGATCAGATAAGGGAGGTGCTGAGGGTACAAAATTTAAGGAGGCGCTCACTCTTAGGTTTGTGTCCTGCACTTGCACAAACTTGAAAGTTAATGAGTCCTGATGTTTTGCATGCTAGATGACTTGCTTGCCTCACCCTAGTCCTGGCACCCAATTTTATGCCCCTCCCTCCTTACCCAAAGGTAATCACTATCTTGAATTTGACATCTATCATCCTTATGCATATTTCAATATGTATACTGCATACATGTTATCTGTATTTCCAATATATAGTATTGACTTACATCTGTTAAGTTTTACACAAGCTTTATACTGTGTATCTACTTCTACACCTTGCTTTTTTTACTTAACATTTTGTTTCTGTTTTATCTGTTTTCCATGATGATACATGTAGTTCTAGTTTATTCATTTTAACTGCTTTTTATACTCTATTGATTAGTAAGGTCAGATTTATTTATCCATTTTCTTGTTGATTAACTTTGTTTTTTTCAATACAAGGCAGCGTTATACATGTTTCTAGCATAGACACCTAGAAGTGGCATGCTGGATTATAAAGTATGAAAGCCTTCAGTTTTACTAGTTATTACCAGATTTGTCTCCAAGATGGGGACATGAGTTTATATCCCCACTAAAAGCATATGAGAATTTTCCCTACTCTACATTCTCCCAGTTATTGATATCATCAGACCTTTAAATATTGGTTAATCTGATTATTTTGAAATGGGGCCTTCTTGTTTTAACATGAATTTTTTCCATATGGATAATCAATTATCCTGATACCATTTTTGAATGTCCATCATTTCTTCTTTAGCTTGTAATGCTATATTTCGTGTATCATGTTTCTTTACATACTCTCTCTGCTGATGTGATACTCCTTCAACTATTCTAGCTTTGAAGGAAACCTGGATATCTGGTAGGGCATGTCCCTCCACTGAGTTATTGCTCTACAAAATTGTCTTGGCTGCTTTTGGAACTTAGATTTTCAATATGAATTTAGGATGACCTTATTAAGTACTGCAAATATGAAGAAACAACAAAGTCTGCTGGGAATTTGATATGGATTGCAATAAGTTTGTTGATTAATTTTGGGGAGTATCAACATATTTATGATTCAGTGAATATCTTGTCTCATTGTTGACTTTAAAAGGCATGCTTCAATATTTCACCCTCAATATTTCACCAATATTTTATCCTATACCATTTTGCTGTAAGATTTTTATAACGAAGGTTAAGGAAGCTCCTTCTATTCCTTTTCTTTTTGTGCTAAATGTTAATTTCTTTACATTATAATATTTGATACCTACAAAATAATATACATGTAACTTACAGTGTATAATATTAAAACAAACACTTGTGAGCTCACAACCAACTTAAGAACTAGAATTTTACTGATTTGTTGAATCCGTATGTATAATCCTTCACATCCTTTCCCCTGGATTCCTTTCCTTACAAAGGTAACCATGTTCTTGAAATCTGTGTTTAATCAATCATTCTTTGGCTTTTAAACAATTTTATTACATACATATGTATCCTCCCAAAATATTGTTAAGTCATATAAGCTATTTATATAGTCATATATATGTGTGATATATATCTGATTTCTTTGGTGACTTATGTCTTTCACTCAACCTGTTTCTAAGATTTTCAAGACTTACAACATTAATACATGTAGTAGTAATGCATTAATTTTTACTGTTGAATAATATGCCGTTATGTGGTTATACCATGACTTAATTATTCATAGTTATGTTGATGAACATTTCAATTATTTAGGTTTTTTTCATTATGAACAATGCTACTGTGAACATGCTTATACATGTCTTATGCCCCTGTATAAGAATGTCCGTATTTTCTAGGTTAATACCTGTTATGTGCAAGTTCCATCTTGCAAGTTATTGCCACATTGTTTTCCAAAGTGGTACCAGTTTACACTCCCACCAGCAGTGCATAAATTTCCCCCATTCCATATCCTTGCCAAGTTTTGGAATTGTCAGATTTCTTAATTTTTCCAGTCTAGTTTGTATAAAATAGAATCTCATTCTTTCCTCATTTCCTTCTTGCATCTCAACCCCATCTCCGATAATTTTTCTTTTTCTTTTAGAGTTTACTTTTCTGAGGGTCTAACTTTAGCAAAAGTCTTTCTTTGTGTGTTTTATTATTATTATTATTTGGTTTGAAGATGTCTTTATTTTAAGTGCAGTTTTAGAACGATAGTTTAGATGGATATAGAATTTCAGGTTACTTTATCTCAGTACATTGAAAATATTCCATTGTCTTCTGCTTTCCGTTGTTTCTGTTGTAAACTAGCTGAAAGTCTAAGTTTTATTTCTTTGAATATACAGATCTTCCTTGACTTACAATGGGGTTACATCCTGATAATCCCATCATAAGTTGAAAGTATCATAACTCAAAAATGCATTTAATACACCTAATCTACCAAACATTACAGTTTACCCTAGCCTACCTTAAATGTGCTCAGAAAACTTGCCTTAGCCTAAAATCATCTAAATGCAAAGCTTATTTTATAATAAAGTGTTGAATATCTCATGTAATTTACTGAATACTGTACTGAAAGTGAAAAAGCAGAATGGTTTTATGAGTACAGAATGGTTGTAAGTGTATTGATTGTTTACCTTTGTGATTGCGTGGCTGACTGAGGGCTGTGGTTTCCTGCCATTGCCCAGCATCATGAGAAAGTATTGTATTGCCTATTGCTAGCCTGGGGAAAGATCAAAATTCAAAATTTGAAGTATGATTTCTACTGAGTGTGTATCACTTTTGCACCTTTGTAAAGTTGAAAAAATGTAAGTTGAACCATTGTAAGTGGAGGGCCATCTGTGATGTCTTTTCTCTCTAATTGCTTAGGTATTCTCTACATCTTTGCTGTTTTGCAGTTTTACTCTTCTGTGTTTAGGTGTGGGTTTCTTTTGTTTAACCTCTTGGAAGTCATAGGGCTTCCCAAATATATGGATTGGTGTCTTTCATCAGTGTGGAAACATCTCTGTAATTTTCTTCTCTAATAATTGCTTTTGCTTCATTTTCCTTCTGCAACTCCAAGATTTATGCTCATTTTTCTTACACTTTGCTCATGTCCCTTAACCTCTCTTTCAGAGTTACTATCTTTTTTCCTCTCTGTACTGTATTCTGATTAATTTTAGATCTATCCTCCAATTCACTAATTCTCTCTTCAGTTGTATCTAATTTGCCCTTTAATCATTGAGTTTTAAATTTCAGTTATTCTATTTTTTACTTCTGGAAGTTCAGTTTTGTTCTCTTAAAATCTTCCAGGCATTACTTTAGTTTCTTGCTTCCTGTTCATATTTTTATTTCTAAAGACTATTTGTCAAGACATTTGAAGAGTATGAGATTTTACACTGTTTGCAAATTAGCTGAAAGAAGACACAAGACTTGTCTCAGAGACAAAAGACTTTATTAGTCACAGAAGAAGCAGTAGCCAGAGTGTCAGCATGTTTGTTTTGGTTCCCTATGTCCCAGTTCCTACAGGAATGACACAGATAGGCCTAGATAGCTGCTTGCACAGGAGAGGATCACTGACCTTGGGGAACTTGCCAGTTTATAGTAGACAGTAAGAAAGCCTACACTTTCTCCTAGTGAGACATTACTTTATCCTTGAAGGATACTCACTGCAAACACAGACCTGAAAAATGGTCCAGGTAAAGATCAGCTAGAGCCTTGGTTTTCTTGTTTTGTTTTTGTTTTTTTATATACAAAGCAAGACATGCAGGAACAAGAGAGACTCATGGAGGAGTGTTTCTGAACAATATTAAGTATAATGGTTTTATATTCTAAATTGGCAGTTCTGATAGCTGTGAGTCTTATTCAACTATCTGTTTTTTCTTTTGGCTCTTGCACTTGGTGTTTTGGTTCTTTGTGTGTTTTATGATTTTTGAAAGTGGGTTCATTTTTCTTGGAATGAAAGGATCTTTCTCTGGAGAGAAATTGCATTTACTTCTGGGAGCACTATCAACTGGAAGGCACTTTAAAATAAATTCTTAGCTTGAGGTTTTTCAGACCACTCAATGTGAATATAGGCTGGAAGCCTATAGATATGTATGCTTGTGGTAATTAATTCTAGGGGGGAAATGACTCCCCTCTCCCTGCCCCTATCCAGCACCATATTTCAAGATAAGCAATTTTCCTTGTGTTGTCATGGAGGGCATGTGGTTTAATGCAATAAGAGTTTATTTCTCAATCACATAATAACCCAATGTAGGTGTTTCTGATGAGAATGAAGCTTTTCTCCATATGATGATTCAGGGTCACAGATTACTTTATTCTTGCAGCTCCACCATCCTCTGGGGCCTAGGAATCTTCTAAGTTCAGATAGCAATTAGCAAAAAATGAGATTGAAGAAGACACACCCAGTTCTTAACTTTCTTGGACCAGAGTGACATACATCACATCACTTTACATTCTGTCATCACTGAGAACTAATCCCACTGTCCTATGTGGATATGAGGGAGGTGAGGTGGGGAAATATAATCTCTGGCTGGGCAACCACTTCCTAGTGATGACTCAGTACTCTGGAAAGGGGAGCACAAGTTGAATTTTGGCGGGCAGTTAAATAAGTGTCTAGCAAAAAACAAAGCTTAAGTTTACCTGGTTAAGCCAATGCCCTCAAAATGGAGGCTGACTTCACCTGGTTAAGCCAATGCCCTCAAAATGGAGGCTGACTTCAGTGCTTATCTCTGTAGGTTCTTCTTTCATATAGGTTTGGCTTTTAAGAGTTCTTAATTTTTTGTCAGCCTATCAATATATTGAAAAAGGCATTTTAGTTTTATTTTATCAAGCATTTTTTAGTTGTTCTTAAAGGGAGAGTTAATTACAGTGTTCAGTCCACAATACTGCTGGACATGTGAGTCCTACACTCTTTCATGAGTTAAAGTGTGTCTTAAAAATATATGCTTTTTAAACTTATTTTTAAAAAAGTATTTCACTTGGTCAGAAAATATCATCTAGATAATGTTGAATCTTTATTATTTTTGGCCACATTTAGTTAAGTACCTTCTTACACAGTATTTATAACTGACTTCTTAGAATCATTTATAAATTTTACGTAGGCACAAATCAGTTTGTCAAATATATTTGAACTTAAAATATTATTTCTTTTTTTTTAACATCTTTATTGGAGTATAATTGCTTTACAATGGTGTGTTAGTTTCTGCTTCATTATGAATCAGTTATACATATACATGTGTTCCCATATCTCTTCCCTCTTGCGTCTCCCTCCCTCCCACCCTCCCTATCCCACCCCTCCAGGCGGTCACAAAGCACCGAGCTGATCTCCCTGTGCTATGCGGCTGCTTCCCACTAGCTATCTACCTTATGTTTGGTAGTGTATATATGTCCATGACTCTCTCTTGCTTTGTCACAGCTTACCCTTCTCGCTCCCCATATCCTCAAGTCCATCTTTAATGTATTGATTAATTTTAACTATTCTAAATGTACCATTAAATATAAATATTTAATTGTTAAATTATAAATAATACCCGCATATAGCAGAAAATAATGAAGTTTTTGATGAATGATCAAGCATGAAAAATAAATGTCTTTATAAAATCTCCGTATCTTTTTTTTTCAATTTTTATTGGAGTATAGTTGATTTACAGTGTTGTGTTAGTTTCAGGTATACAGCAAAGTGAATCAATTTTACATATATATATATATATATATATATATATATATATATATATATCCACTCTTTTTAAGATTCTTTTCCCATATAGGTCATTACAGAGTATTGAGTAGAGTTCCCTGTGTTATACAGTAGGTCCTTATTAGTTATCTATTTTATATATAGTAGTATGTATATGTCAATCCCAATCCCCCAATTTATTCCTTCCCCCCAGTAACCATATGTTTGTTTTCTACATCTGTGGCTCTATTTCTGTTTTGTAAATAAGTGCATTTGTACCATTTTTATAAAATCTCGGTATCTTTTATTTTTTTAAATGAGCAAGGGAGCAGTGAGGAGGTTGGACATATTTTTGTGGAGATGAAAACGTTCTGTCCTTTGATTGTCATGGTGGTTACATGAATATACATATTTTTCAAAACTAACTGAACTATGTACTTAAAATCGATACATTTTATTATATGTCAATTATGCCTCAATGAAGTTGATCTTAAAAAATGGGCAATAGGTTGGGGGAACAGCGTTAAATAAATCAATAATTGCAATGCAATGTGATGAGTGCTGTAATAAATACATCAACAGGTATTTTCAGAGCCTACAGCAGGGAGCTGTAGTCCAGCATAGGTGTGAATAAGCTTATGTAGGTGTGGGTGTCAGGGAAAGAAAGCTTCCCAGAGAGGTAAGGCTTGAGTTCATTCTTAAAAGAAAAGTAGAAGTTAGCCCAGAAAATGGGGTTTTAGAAGGGGAACCAGAGCAAATATTCCTGGAAGAGGGAAAATTGTACAAAAGGGCAGTATTAGAGAGGACATCCTGCAGTTTGGAGCATCTGTAGCAGAAGAGAAATGGCAAGAGATGAAGCTGCTGAGAAGCACCAAATAACGAAAAGTCTTATATGCTTCACTTGGATATTCAGAAATTGCCCTGTGGACCTTGGGGAGTCAGTAAAGGGTTTCAGGCAGGGGTAGTGACATGGTCAGATTTGTTTTTTAGAAATGCTGCTCTGTCAGACATGTGAAGGGTGGCCTAGAACACTTCAAAACTGCTCTTGGCCACTTTGGTGTCCTTCTTCTCTGTCCACGCTATGCTAGGGATTATTGGGGGTTGTTCTTTTTTTCATGATGGGAGTTCTCTCTTTCCAGCTAGGCTGTCGGTCCTTGAGACCGTGTCCATTAGTTTTAATTCTACTTCGCTTAGAAACCCTAACGCACTGGCATACCGCTGGACACAAGTTGAAATAAATACCTGATGGTTGATTGATGAATCATTTTCATAGTGATTCTGTAATCATGATTTCATAGTAATATGTTGTTTCTCTAAATTTTAACATCAACCAAAATGCTGCCATCTCTGGGTACAAAGGTGATTCATTTGATTCACCATTGTATAGCACTAAGTGGTGGTGTTTTTTTTTGTTGTTGGTGTTGTTACTGATTGAAATTGCATCAACTCATTCCTTATGCACTGGACTTATCTGTGCTCAATGTCTTACATTTGTGAGAAGGCTGCCAAGATAAGCAATATTCTCCGTGGCTGTGAAACAGAGATGTTCTCTGTGTGAAATTAAACTAGTGAACGCCTGTATGGAGACTATCTCTCTCAATCCAGTTCTGGAATGTGGGCCAACATTGTAACATCACATTCTTGGAGGAAGAAATAGTATGTGTTCATCATGCATACTTTGGAGATTAAATCATACTCATCTGAGGGATAAGAAGAGAGAGAATTTAAAAAAAAAAGAAAAGCTGGATGACAATTTGGACAAGCAATGGGTGTGCATTGTATTCATCTCTGAAGAGTCAGCTCTTTGCTGAACTTAAAGGCTATGGTTCGATGACAGCGCTAGGCTCCTTCTTTGTGATTCTGAATGACTTCTTCTCCTGCCACAAATTTTAACATGAGGCAAAGGGATAGAAATTTCCTGCCTAGGACCTTATTAATATATAAACATGCTTTGAAGTATTTTTACTGAGATGACTAAAGTAGACATTATCATCAATAGTGAGAAATGAAATATTGAGACCGAATAATATTCAATTGGGGTCTGTAAGGGAGGGAAACTATCATTTATTGAGCACCTACTCTGTGTCAAGAACTGTCCCTGGCTCTTTTATATTCATCAATCTATTTAATTGTCACAGCCATAGGGACATTTTTGATAAGGATTTTGAAGATTAGAAGTTAAGGCACATGCTCAAGGATACATAGCTGGTAAGTGGCAGAGTAAGATTCAAGCTCAAGCGTCCTCAGCACAATAAATGGTATCAGTCTTGCTCTCCTAGGGCTTGGCTCAGCGGTGTCTCGTGGGAAGAAACACCAACGTGCCCACTGAGTCATAACTCTCCTTCGTTCCTCAAAGTGTTGTCCAAGTATGTGGCTGTGTTTCCATCTCAGTTTTCCCATGTAGTATCCAGGTATCTCATGGAGACTGCACCCTGCCCTTAACTCCATCCCATTTAAATGGGGCCCTAAACCTCTGCTAACTAAGCTCTTCATAGCTCTTTTTTCTGCATAACTGAATACTGCTCCGCATACTCGAAGCTATTGACTGGAGTCCAATTGTGTGAACAGTCTGATTGTTTGGAACCTGGGTATTTTCACCCATTCCCTGAACTACTGTTGCTTCCTTGGACATTAAAGCCTGCCAGAATCACATCAGAGTTTTCCTATGCCCTTGAGATACTGCTCACCAAACAGTCTGCTATCACCACGGGGCACAGACCTACTATCAGGGAAGTCTCTCTAGCTCCAATCTACCCACCTTGTATCTTCATATTTTTACCCCTTAGCTCTTGCTGCCAGAGTCCCAAGTAGCCCCATGGAAGACCATTTGAGTTATGGCATGAGGTTTCCAATAAGCTTCATAGTCTAAACTAAAGGGGGATACCCCTGATATCAAACGTTTCATATTGGTTACTTTTCAGTGTTGGTGTTAGAAGGTGCTCGAGTACCAGCTCTTCAAGAAAGACATCCTTGACCCCTCTGGTCAGGGTTAGTGACCCTACCGTGTGGTCCTACCTCTGCTTATCTATCTCATAAGACTCATCACATGAATGGTACTTGTATGTTTATGTCTTGCTGTCTCTCAAACTAGAATGTAAGCTTCTCAAGGGCAGGGCCTCTGTCATATTCATCTGTATATGCCAATATTATGCACAGTGTTTGGCACTTAGTAGGTGCTTAAGAAGTATTTACCAAATACAGAAAATATATAGAGGAATTAAGAGCGTGGACTCTGGAGCTAGACTTGCTGTGTGACCTCGTTAAATTTCTTAATCTCTCTGTATTTCAGTTTCCTGATCTGTAACACGTGTATACTAATAGGTTGTGAGAATTAACTGCGTGATATTATGCAAAATGCTTAGAACAGTGGTCCTACATAACAAGCAATAGATGCAGACTTTTATTATTATTGAATGAATCAGTGAGGGGGGAAGAGTACAAAATGTTACACCATACTGGCCTGCTAATTTTACAATAGCTGCTTCTGACCCGTGCCGTCTAAGCTCAAGATTGCCCCCATGTTCTGGAAGGCCTCACACTCCAGGATCCTTTTTTTTTTTTTTTTTTCCGGTATGCGGGCCTCTCACTGTTGTGGCCTCTCGCGCTGCGGAGCATAGGCTCCGGACGCGCAGGCTCAGCGGCCATGGCTCATGGGCCCAGCCGCTCTGCGGCATGTGGGATCTTCCCGGACCGGGGCACAAACCCGCGTCTCCTGCATCGGCAGGCGGACTCCCAACCACTGCGCCACCAGCGAAGCCCGGGGATCCTTTTTATGTTTTTAAATTACTACAGGATTTGAACTGGAGACACAGCTGCCTGACTCCAATGAGACTGCCACCACCAAGGTTCCTATGGGTGATCTTTCCAGGAGGAAGACAACCCCAACTAAACAGCACTGTGTTGAGATATACAGATAATTCCGGGGAGTGGCCAGATAGGGGGGTTTCTGAACCACTCAGCTCCTCCCTCTCTCCCCCGTGGGTGAGGAGGGACGACACTTGAGCCAGCAGTGTGCTCCTCAAGGGCCTCTTCCTGAAAAGGAGTAGGCAGGCTGGGTTCTAAACCTTGTGTTATCCTAGCTGCTGACTCAGTTGCTCAGGTGACCATTTGAGTGCGAAAAGGCCAAGCCCTTTTAGGAGGATAAAATTGTTATGTAGAGAGCTTTCTCCTGTAGAACTCTCTTAGACATTTGCAACCAATTTAGCCTGTTCTGTTTGCCTCCCAGTCCTAGAATGCACCGCGCCTTCACGGTATCAGACATGAACATTTCTTTGCATTTTGCTACAGAGAGTAAAGGAAACTCCAGGTGAATTTAGGAAGGAAGGGAGGGAGGGAGGGGAGGAAGGAAGGGAGGGAGGGAGGAAGGAAGGAAGGAAGGAAGGAAGGAAGGAAGGAAGGAAGGAAGGAAAAGACCATTTTCTTGAGGGCCTGGAAATCATTCCTTCATGGGGCTTGCATTCATGTGGGTCTTAGGTCTCCAAGAAAAAGTTTGCAAAGCAGTTCTATTTCAGCTCATTGTTTTCCAAGATGTGTTCGTTGTAAACCTCAGGGTCTCTTTTTATTCCCTTGAAAACTCCATGGCGTCAGGACAAGCTTGGCATGAGGCAATAAAGAGGCAAATGATGGGAGGAGAGGAGCTTACACACTGAAATAGTGCCCATGAAAGGGAAAGAAGTGTCTTCTGTCCTTTAGGCTTATCTCTCCTTCGAGGGGACAAATATGAGAAAGAAATGACGTTATTTAAATTTGCCCTTGGATTACAAATGTTGGGTATTTGGGAGAGATTCAATTCCTTCCCACAGCAGTGAGTAGCTAGTTCAAAGGCCCACTCTCTTTCAGGGGCCCAGAGGAGGAAATAGTTGAAAACTTTCACTATAAACTCTTCTCTTATGACCTGGCATCTGAGAAATGTACCTGCTTTACATGATGAAAAACCTGGGTCTAGGAATCTGAGGAAACTTTATAAAATTTTTTTTTTTTTTGGCCGCACCGTGCAGCCTGTGGGATCTTAGTTCCCCGAACAGGGATTGAACCCAGATCCTCAGCAGTGAGAGCACGGAGTTCTAACCACTGGACCGCTAGGGAATTCCCCAGGAAACTTTATAGATGGAGGACATTTCAGAAAGGTAGAGATTTAGGGGTGGTCACTGGTAGGAAAGGGTTAGCATTCTTTAAAAAATTGCACTCTGATATCAGGATATTGGTAGCCCCAGTGCATTTGCACATCATGCTGTCATCTCTGTTTAGGGTACCCTTCCTTCCACTTTGCCTAGCTAATTCCTATTCATCCTTCAGACCCTGGCAATTTCCCCTGATCTCCACAGACTATGTTGTATGCCCTTGTCATTTTTTTTCTTAATTTTTTTTAAAGTACCCTGTGTTTCCTTTATATACATTTATCACATTATATGGCAATCACTTATTTTATATTCTTTTCCAGTATACTATGAGCTCCTAACATGAGGAACTGTGTCTGCTTTATTCAAAGTTACATCACTACCTGTTGAGACGTTTGTTGAATGAATGAATGAATGAATGCATGCACAAAGGAATGGACGGATAAACAACTATCTCATGTGTTAATGCTTACTCTGAGAACACCCAAGTGACAGAATTTCTAGGGGTTAGTGGTGTTTTCTCTGACATCATAAAAGGACAGACCCAAGGCCCAGAACCATATGATTTATTCCGTGGCTTGTACTTGCCAATAATAGGAACCATTAGAATTTTACTGGATTTCCGAGAAATCAACACCATTTGTGTATAGAAAAAAATACAGTGACAATAAAAACATATAGCCTGTTGAAAAGAGTCCTCAGTAAGCAAAATAACCTCTCCACCCATTCTTGTTTACCCTTATGGTCAAACCATGCTTACAAACTAACTTGTTGCCTCAGAACATTCATTTTAAGTAGGATGGATGCAATACAAGGACAAATCTGAATTGTTTCAAAGTAAAAATGTTGATCAAGGAAGCTAAGAATGGCAAAAAGACTTGAAACACTGAGATGGAAGAATCACGCTCTATCAGTCAAGGTAGGAAAAGTTATTTTTAAGGAATCATGGAGGGTGGTAGATATGGGAAAGCAAGAAAGAGCCAGGATTTCAAATGGGAGTCCAGAAGTATTATAACTTACTGAGAAGTCCAAACTGCTGACAGCACTGTCACAAAAAAGTGAGTGATTCCCAAACACTCAGGACTTACTGGAAGAAATATAGCCAGCCCTTTGATACAAAGTATACATACAGGGACAGGCAGTTTCTCTGGGGGCAGGGAACAAGGTGTCATCCATTTTCTGAAGGGAGACAGGGAACACAAGAAAGAAAGTGCAGGGGCTTAACCGTACCCTACGTGAACTATAGGGCCACACACATGCCGACCGTTAAACAACCGTAAGAATTTGAACTGAGAGCCTAGAAGATATACTGAGAAAGCCAAATTATTTATCCCTAGGTTTCATATGCTTAACTGTTAAGACAAAAGTATAGGACACTGTAGAACTCATAAGTAACAACCAAGTTTTAAATATGACTCTTAAATATCTAGCCACCTTGTAAAGTCTTTTCATACCAAAACTACAACATTATAGTCCTTGTAGGACCAGGATAAACTTTCAGGGGCCATCTAATGTGAATGTAGCTTGTCATTTTTCATCCTTTACCTGTGTGAATTGGGGGTAGGAGGAAATCTATTCAGTAATGCTATTTTCTCATTGCCTTGATGGTTGCATGTTTCTTTTGCATTGGAGAAACTTCCACGGCATTATATCACCACTTAATTTATTCACAGCTAAATTATTCAAAATGCTTGTGAATGCAGTGCCCTGATTAACTTAATTTTCCGCACATTTATGAGGTAACAGCACACACCCTTAGTAGGCACTTAATTGATGTTTTTTAAATGAATAGATGAATAACATATGTGAAAGTACATTCTCTGGCTCAAAAAGTGCAAGTGCCTTCCAGATAAGGATAGGATTTGAGGATCTAGACAATAAGGGGCAAAGCCCCATGGATTTGGATTTAGTTAGAATTTGGTTTGAACATGGTAGTAACGTTTACTGGGTTTATTCTCTGAGGCAGTAGTTAATCGTCTAAGTCTTAGTGTCTTCATCCATAAAGTGTGGATAATAATATTCTCTTAGGACGGTTGAATATGGAGTATATATAAACCTAGGACAATGATTAGCATGTAGCTAGTGCTTATACTATTGTTTCCATTTTTTTTCTCTCTAGTTAAATCAGGACTGATCACAAAATCATCTGAGTTTTGGCCCTTTGAAAATAGTCTTGACTAGACTGGAAGTACTATGCAAAACTGTTAACATTTGTCAATTCCAGATGGTGGTAATACGAACACGATTATCCATTTTGTATTTCTCTATCTTTTACAATTCTAAAAATTAAACATGTCAAAACAAAAGGGTTGAATAAAATGACTGCTGTCATTAAATAAAGAAAACATCTAAAATAAATTAATCCCTATCTTAGTAAATATAGAATAGTGAAATTGAGTCATTTACTCAATAAATATTTGTTGAGTACCTACTATGAATAGGACTGATATAACCCCTGCCTCAGGGAGCTTACAGTCCAATGAGCGATACAGATTTTTTTTTCTTAATGCACCATACATGTGATCACGGCAATTAAAAGGAAATACAGGTTTTAAGGGAGCATATGTGAGGTATATTTTTACCTAAATTTGGGAGGTTTGGAAAAGCTAAGAGTAATTAATAATGTGTAGGAATTAGTGATATATAATATGAGACATGGAGAATGACTAGGGTGAACTACACCAAGGGATGAGGTGGGGAAGGAAGTCCTTTGCATGTGCAGAGGGAAAAGCATGTGCAAAGGCATAGAGGTTAGAGGGGATGGAGGAATAGAGAGTAGTTCAATATGGATGGAAGATAGGGTTTAAGGCAGGAGGTGTTGGGGGACATGAGGCTTGAAAGGAGGGCAGGGGTCAGATCATGAAGGGCCATGAAAGCGTTGTGACTCTGGGGGAGGGTTTGTCCTCCAAACGTCAAGACCCCTGTCTGCCACTGTTGGGGGGTGGGTCTCCATTTTTGTACCAATGTTGTTGGTGGTTAGGAACTGATAATTCAGTGCTTAAAGACTAACGGAATGCCGTGTTTTCTGGGGAGCCTGAAATTTTGTTGCTATTTTTAGTGGACAGAAAACTTTACTCCAAGTGAATAAAGTGAGTATAGAAGTTCTGTCTCCTACATATTTCCAACCTAAGAACTTTTGTAGACGGCTTGAAGCTGTCCTGAAATGGTGTCCTGTACACCATTTCTTTCTTTCTTTTTTTTTTTTTTTTTTTTTTTGTGGTACGCGGGCCTCTCACTGTTGGGGCCCCTCCCATTGCGGAGCACAGGCTCCGGACGCGCAGGCTCAGCGGCCATGGCTCACGGGCCCAGCCGCTCCGCGGCATGTGGGATCCTCCTGGACCGGGCCACGAACCCATGTACCCTGCATTGGCAGGCGGACTCTCAACCACTGCGCCACCAGGGAAGCCCCTGTACACCATTTCTGCCTGCCATCAACAGGAGATTGTTAGCAGTGACTTGTTTAATATCCTCCTGGACTTACAGTGAAACAGACTTGAATGTAGCCTTTGGGAACCTGATCTGTAAGTAGATGAGCTTTGTAATAAAAAGTTAGTTTTATCATATTTTTCTTAGACTGCTGATGTCCTCTTGCATCAGATGGATCATGTTTGTGTCCCTGATCTTGAAGTTAGCCAGAGTTTTTGAGACTAATAAATAATTTTACAATCTGGAAGATTTTTCTTTTAATAAAAAGAATGGTATTTGTCTATTATACTATGGAGCTAGGAAGAATGGAGTTTGAAGAATCTGTAACACAGTCGCACTGGGACAGAGACAAAGAAGGATGATTACGTTCTAAAGATAGTCATTCACATTATCTGATCATGTTCAGACACAGGACCATTACACATGGTTTCATAATGGAAAATAAATGGGCCAGACAATTCAGTATACACAAACCAGGTAGTGGCCTTGCCAGTGACTCCTCAGGAGGGAGTTGATAGGAAAACTGATGATCTGAGATTGTGATTTGCCCAAAGTTGCAGAATAACGTCATTATACTCTAATTCCCAACTCCGTGCATTTGGTATTTCCCAACTGTTTAAGGGTCTCAAAGACTCTAAGCTTTGCAAACTCTTGTTACATGGTAAAGTTCCTGGATGCTCTCATTTGGGAGTATACTTTTTATTGTCACTTGAGTTCTTCATAATGAAGTCTTTCCTTCCTTCACTCCCTGCCCTGACCTGCATCTTCCTTTCATTGAGAAAATTGACCTTAAATTTGGGAGTGGGATGTTTGAGGGGGCAGATCATCTAATAGTTTGTTGTACATGTCCAAGAAAATCTTTAAGCTACACCTCTGGGTAGCATTTTTCTTTCCTCCAGTCGTGTTATTTTTCTTACTTAATGTAGTCAGTAGTTCAAAGCAGGACCTATTTATTCTTGGCTCAGTTTCCACCCCACTGGTTATGACTTTTAGATGTATATGTGGAATCTTGTTCTCAGAGGAAGATCTAAGGAGGCTCTGTTATAAGTGTGGGTTAACCGCCATAAGGCACAGCTGGTGCAAATCAGCATGATGCAGCAATAGCTTAGGGTTTTTGTCAGAGCCTGTGTTTAGAATTATATAGTAGTGAAGAAAAGAGGCTCTGTACTACAGGATAGAGAAGAAGGGAAAAGCTAGGGAGGGAGAAGGGGGATATCAAAGGTAAACAGGAGAGGGAAGACATTAAAAGAGTAGCAGTTTTCCTAGTGACCTCATAGATAAGTAGTGAGGAGGAAACTATATACACTGTGTACAGTTCTACTGAGTAAAATGATGTTCATATACCATCCTCCATGGTTTGCAGGAATTGGGGGCATCTTATTTTAAAATATGTTCCTGTCCTTTATCAGGGTAAACAGGGGAATATGGGATAGCTCGATAGCCTGTGGAGGACTGGGAGAGGCTCTTGAAAGAAGCTGGGAAGCATAGAAATTCTAGGATGGAAAAAGGTGTGGATTCCATATCCCAGATTCTCTGTCCTCAGCCTGATTTGATGTATGTCATCCATGGTTCAGCCACAAGCCTTAGGTTTTAGATCAAGATTTACATAGTCAGCATAAGTCTCTCTGAGTAGGGTGACATACTTTCTCAGATCACTACCTACCTCCACAGAATTAGCTGTATCTTTCCTTGAGGGCTGGCTTCAGGCTCCTCTGAAGGCAAGTGAGCAGTGGTAAATGGAGGAGTTTCTGAAAGAGAAGGTCCCATTCCAGCCCCTTACCTCCACCCCCGGCAGAATTTTACACTTGGCACTCTTGGATCTGGGAGCCTCTGTAGACTCTTCTCTCAGTCTTTCAAGGGACATCTGTAGGTGGCTGGAAGGCAAACAGAGAAAGCAAGACTCCCTTCTCCCCCCAGAGGACAGACTCATACCAGTAAGGGAGCAGTATAGCTGCCCGTTTTCTGGGATCAGGGATTAAAAATGGTGATTCTTATTTGTAGTATTGCAAACTTTTATTATCTTGAGGTCAGAGAGTTTACAGTTGCAGATGCACTCAGATTTCGAAGCATGTAAGAAGGCCCTCAACATTAATTCTGGGTCAAAGTGAGTGTGTGAGATAATCCCCAAGGTTAATTCTAGGTCTTTATATGTGCTTCAGATACTGGCGCACGTGGTATTTCCGATATTGACTATGTTTGTGGATTGTGTTGGGAACTTCAGAAACCAGGAGCTAGATAGAAGTGTGAGAAAAGACAGTTTGGAAATTTGTTTCTTTTTATGAATGGTGGAAAAGCATAAGTATTGGGTTCTGTGGACCAATTGAAAAAAGAAGGTATTTTATGCTTAGTATATGGGTGAAGAACATATTTGTGAGGAAAGAACTAGGGCAATTGGAAGAACTATCAATTTATAAAAGAAAAAAAATCAGTACATAATTAGCGTGAAAAATGCTCAGATCAAACAGTGACCAAAATGTTCATTTAGTTTACTTTTTATATAAAATACTTAATGAGATATAAAGGGCATAGAATTTTATAAAACTCATCTTGAATTCAGTTTCCTCCCTGAAGAACTACCTGTAAACAAGTAGAAAATTCTTTATATACTAAACAAAGTAACTTTCTCTAAAGAATTATTTTAATGGAAAAATGGGTTCATGGTATGATAGCCTTCTTCTTAAAACAAAAGTGAGCTGTTATGAATATGTAGCTGTTTTCTGCCTGATGACCAATCTCTCAGTTGTGTAGATCTTTGAGATCTGCTTGGTGTTATTATTCCTGATCTCTTTGGAACAAAGATCAGGTGATGTAATTTCAATATTCTTAATATGCTGTATGTCATTTTTCCAGGAGCATGAACTCATGAGCATGAGCATGATCCTGAACTCATACATCTATGTTACTTTGGACCAGTCCCCCTTGTCATCAAGGGCATCCATTTCTGAAACAGCTGTTTGGGTTGAGGGATACAGGATATGGCCATGAAACAGATCAAAGCTAATTGGCCCTCAGGGTAAATAAGCTCATGACCTTGGCCTTATTAGCCCTGTGCTGTAACTAGCTGAAGTAGCCTGGCCTGGGGGAAAGTCCACTTCCCTGAAGATGCTCCAGCATTTAGAAATTATCCAACGAGGCTTATAATGATGCTGACCACCCTCCTCTGCCCTGGTGATGAATAACTGGATGGTGAGTGAAAGAGGGGAACATTCTGTGCTTACCCTGGGACTGGTGGTCCTGGGATCACCATCACGTAGAACATAATGTTAAAGTCGTGCTTATTTTATAGGATTTGTATCTAGACTAATGCCATGGATATTTTACTCAGATGAATATTGACAATCTTGCTCCGTAATGAAAGCCATTGAGGTTGGTTTTGGCCAATAGAAAGCCTCCATGTGTATCACAAACAAGAGTCGTGTGGCAGGTGAGTCTTTCAGTGCAGTGGACTCCATTGAATCTCAGGCTTGTCTTCTCTCTTCACTCTGTCTGGGTGGACAATGGCAAATGCCACAGCAGCCTGGACTGTGAAATGGATTAGCGAAACTTCGGTTCTTCCCCAAGTCCAAGAACACGAAAGAGTCATGCTGTTCAGTAGAAAGGGAGCCACCAGCAACTCTGAAAGTTCTGTCCACTGAGGCTGGTTTACGGTCCTCCTACTTCAAGGTCTACCCTTTGTCAACATTCCCTCTGAACACCTCTTTTAGTCTTCCGATTGGCCAGTGGGGTGGGGAAGGGATGAGTGTTCCTTCCGAGTCTTTCTAGGTAGCTGAGACAACGTTTTGGTCCCTCATACTCTTGGGCAAGGGCTAGTTCCTCTTATCAAAGTCTTTTTTCCAAAGTAAAACAAGTAGAAAAAATTAAATTCAATTAAAATCCCACATGAGGCAATTCTTCTTCTTCTTTCCACTTCCCCCTCCACCCTAATACACAGTGAACAGTTTTTGCAGAGGCCATCTTCCCCCTCTCTGTGGACTGGAATACTTCCTCTTTAGCCGAGCTGGCTGAGGGCATTATCGATCTCTCAACCAAGAATCTCTTTTTTTCTTCCCTCTTTGGCCACATACCCAATTTCTCTTGAAGACACTAACTTAGAAACCATTTAAATAATAATAGAATATTTATTAGTTTTTTTTGTTGTTGTTGTTGTTTTTTGCGGTACGCAGGCCTCTCACTGCTGTGGCCTCTCCCGTTGCGGAGCACAGGGTCCGGACGCTCAGGCTCAGCGGCCATGGCTCACGGGCCCAGCCGCTCCACGGCATGTGGGATCTTCCCGGACCGGGGCACGAACCCGTGTCCCCTGCATCGGCAGGCGGACTCTCAACCACTGCGCCACCAGGGAAGCCCCTGTTAGTATTTTTAATAATGGGTAGTACAAATAAGAAACCTTCACTGGTCCCTGCTCTCTCTCTCAAATGCCACCCTGCCCTATTAAGCTGGTCCTCCACCCATCTCAGGTCCTTTACTCAAAGTTCATCACTGCTAACCATTTCCTGAGATGCTTTTATGCACATGCCTGAATGTAATTATGTGCTCCTCTCCACATACTTATGTGTATTTTAACACTTAGGGATCACACTATACATACTGTTCTGCACTTGGCTTTTTTCCCTTAGTGATGTGTCATGGAAATCCTTCCATATTGGCACACACAGATCCGTCTCATTCTTTGAACTAATCCACTATACGGATATGTCATTTTTATTTAACCAGTCCCTATATTGACGGACATTTTGATGTATTTTTAAAAATCATGACAAATAATGCTTCAGTGACCATCCTTGGACATATGTTTTGTTGAAGTGTTCCATGTATATTCATCAGGTAAATTCCTAGTGGTGACATTACTTGTTCAAAGGGAAAGCGTGTTTTTAATATTGATAGATGTTACCAAATTGTGCTTTAAAAAGGTTATGCCCGTTTACACTCTCAAGATTATAAAATCTATTTTGAGTAGAAAGAAAAATAATGTTTTCTCAGACTTGTGTAGCTGATTTCTGTTTTTATTCTTAAAGTGCTTTCTGTGTTTTTGCTTCTGGAATCTGATACATAAATAAATGAAGCTCACATCAGCTCTCTCCTTCCTGCCTCCCTTGAGCGTCGTCACGCTCTAAAGCCAATCAATAGAGTAATTCTTGTGCCAAACCATAAAAGTTAATTTTCAACCTGTGTTGGGCCAGAAGAGGATGTGGGTTCTAATTGTGAGGACTGTCCACGGTGATGGAATTCTGTCTGCAGGGTACCTGCCACAAGGACACCAGGGCTTCGATTCCAGGTAAAGCATCTAAAAGATAGGGTTTGACCATTTTATCTCACACCAGACACATGAGGTTTTGAGAAGTCACCACCAACTCTGCTGCTCCATCAAATTCGTGAGGCAAGAGAGAATCTTCTTTAATGCGTCTAAAGGATACTCAGCACTTTTAGCTTCATCAGGGATTGGAGCTCATTGCTCAGACAGGGAAGCAGGGAGGAATGACTAACCACTTGAAAGGCTTTGAAGCATGTTTACTCACAGTTAAATGCTTCTTCATAAAACCTGGCATTTTGACGTCTGTCTAGCGTCATAGGATTCCTGACCATTGGGCCTTTAGATCTCCTGGCCTAGGATTTGGCACTGTGTATTTTTATAGTTGAATGGGAATGTTAGACATGAAAGCCACTCAGATGTCAAATATTACAGAATAACACAGGTAGAGCAGACATTGTGGTGGGCGGATTATAATCATTTTATTTTTCTTGGTAATGTCCTTTACCTAATGTACCTGGATTTGGTGAGATAGTTGTCATGCTTTGTAAAGAATCTGGAGCTCCTAAGAGGAAAGCTGGAAAATGAGTGCAAAATAGTGATGCGCAATGAGCTTAACTCTCCCCCATTACACTGTGGCATAGACATTTGGCAAAACAATCTCCGTGTCCAGGATGTACTGCTGTAGAGGGAACAAGAGGCTGAGTATCATTCAGGGTTCAAGAACTAACTTTGTCCATTTTAATAATAAACATAAACACCCACTCTCGTCAGTCTAGTTTTCCTACTCATGCTAGGGGGAAGAGCTGTGTCCCCTGGGTCCATGAGTTTCCTTCTATCATTGGGGAAAGCTGCTGTGCCCCCTTTTGTCACACTTGTGGACCTAGTAGGTGCCAAAAGAGGAACTGAAGGGATCTAAACTGGGTAACTGAGTTTATTTCAGCTCTGTTCAGGGAACCATCAAAACTTCGGGTGGGGATGGGGGCTTCCAGATGCATTTGGGGTTGGCGGGGGAGATGCAAAGAAATAACTCTAAATAGAGAGGCTATATAGAATAATATTGTATTATTACTTAAGGGGCTCTCAGTGAATTTCCTTGAAGTCTATAGGGACAGGGGCCCTTAACCCCCATGTTTCAGGAATGACTTGATTAAGGATGCTAAGCAGGCACTTGACAGTGTGAGCTTGTTCACTTATAATCCTTGGTGGACCATTACTCATTTTGTGAAATTGAGCCAAGTCTCTCTTTCCCTTCTCCCCTCTCCCCTAGCTATTTTGCTTTGCTAAGTAATCAGACGTGGGTCTTATTCCCAAGATGTTTATTTATATTCTTAGGGAGATAAGACATTTAAAATAAGGAAGAATGTAATAAAGTCCATAATGGAAGTCCAGATAATGAGCTGCAGGAGTTCAGAGGAGGGAGATGTAATTTGCAGTCAGGATGGGGAGGAGATTATGACTTGTCATATTTGGGGGCTTAATATTTATTAAGGGAGGTTCCCTGGTGGCGCAGTGGTGGAGAGTCCACCTGCCGATGCAGGGGACGTGGGTTCGTGCCCCGGTCTGGGAGGATCCCACATGCCGCGGAGCGGCTGGGCCCGTGAGCCATGGCCGCTGAGCCTGCGCGTCCGGAGCCTGTGCTCCGCAACGGGAGAGGCCACAACAGTGAGAGGCCCGCGTACCGCAAAAAAAAAAAAAAAAATTATTAAGAATTCCTCAGAAAATGGGGATGGAATGGATGGGAGAAAGCCCTTTCCAGGCTGAGTGGGTGGGTAGAATGAATTGGGGGTCTGTAAGCATGGGGCACAAAAGGCAAACGATGATGAGATTATTTTGACTGGAGTAAAGGGTACACAAACATAGTGAGAAAGAAAGTTCAGTGGTGGGTGGGCCCTAATCTTCAGGGCCTTGAAGGTTAATTGTTATAGCTCAAGACATTGTTAGAAATGGCCTGGTTCACTGCCAAAGATAGAGCGAACTGGCAGAGACTAGATCTGCCCATGGGGATGGTGCAGGAGCTGCGAGAGAAGTCTAGGCCAGCAGACAAGGTGTTGGAAGGGATATGCAGAGGAGTATGGCAACAGATGACAAAGGTGGTCACTCTACTTGCCTGGGTGAGTAGAGTTGGCATTGGGAGGTGGGTGACAAGTCTTGAGGGTGGGAGGTGCTGGTACTGCAATATCTAGCAACAGGTGGCACTGAGAACTGTAGTCAAGAATAAGGAAATAAGAAAGTCTGTCAGCAGTTAGCAGGCTCGTGTCGCTAAGCTCAGGTTCACAGGCAGACTCCCAAGCTCTGGAAGGAGGAAAGCGTGGAATGGAGAGCGAGAAGCAGGGCCCCCGCCCCCAAGGGACCAGGCAGACTTCCAAGCCAGGAGTCAGACCTGGAACATGGGGCCTGACTCGAAGGAGGAATGGTTTGATGCTCCATTCCAGAGTGCTGAGCCAAGGTCTTTTCATTCCTTCTGCATAAGGTTACGACTGGTCTTAGACACCGGGTCTAGAGATGGGAGCGAAGAGGCCCAGCTGTGTGGAGGGGAGGATGCCCATGCTGGAGGAAAGACAGCGTCCACTGCTGGCTAAAGAGTCTGGGCTTTATTTGGTAGGCAAAAGGCGAGAAATGGAACAATGAAGACATGGGAATATCCTAATTAGAGCTGTATTTCAGGAAGATTAGTTTGATCCTAGTGTAAAACATGAACTAAAGTAAGTTCTCACCTGTAACAAATTTCTGCTATTCCCCTTCCTGAATACTTCTCTAGTGTGTTCACTTCTCTCCATACCTCTTTCTAGTACTGTGGGTTAAATAAATCACTTTACTGTGTGATAGCTTTCGATGGTCTCCATTGCTCCAGGATGAAGTCCAGATTCTTTAATGTGGCTCCCAAACTCTTCGTAATCGGACTCTTATGGCATCTCTCAACAGCCCCTTCCCATTGCACTCATCCTTCAGGCTATCAAACTATATTCATTTCTGTCTGAGAAATTACTTTCTTCTCATCAGCATCCATGCTTTTGCTCATGTCATTCCTTTTCCTGAACTAAGCATTTCTCCCCCTTTCCATCTGCTAATTTTTGCTCCCCATTGAAGTCTCAGCTTTAGGCATCCCTAACTCCCTGACTCTGGATTCAGTGCCTCCTCTTGATGCTAGGGGCCCCACTATGTGCTCCCTCCATGAAGCATTCTCACGTTCTTTGCAAGGTCCTATTTACTTGTCTCTCTCCACCCTAGACTGTAAGTCCTTTGAAAGCAAGGGCTCTGTATTGATCCCCCAGCACACCCAGCCCTAGCACTGTACCTGGAGCATGACTGATTGTATGAATGAACGAATGGAGCCATCGTGCCAGGCAGTACGAACCTGAACCAGGATAGTGGCACTGGAAATGAGAAGGATAAGACACTCATGAAAGAGCCAGAAAGGACATAATTCTTGACTGCTGGCAACTGTGTGGATGCACCTCTACTTATTAATGGGGATGAAAAACTAATGTACTTCATGAGGTGCTGTAAGTCCTAAAAAAAAATACAAGCAAAGATGCAGACAAATGTTCTAAAACCAAAAATGTATTCTTTTGAAAGTAGCATGATATTTGGAGTTGAAAGACCTGGCTCCAAGCATGTACATTGTCTTTGTAGTCTTGACATTTCTGTTTCTTACGTCATAAAATGGCGATAGTAATACCTCTACTTTTGGGAGTTGTTGTGAGGATTAAGGGAACTAATGCATGTAGAATCACTTTGTAAACTGCAAAGTGACAGAAAATGTTAGTGATTACCAATGCAAAGGTATTCATACCTGCAAACAGGTGACAATCATGCTGTAGTAACTAAATGATACAAAATTCTGACCTACCCCAAGAAGGGATGTAAATCTCAAACAAACCACCAGAGCACGGAGGAACTTGGACAGCCTATGCTGGGTGAAGTTACACATTTCTATCAATATGACTCATGGAATGCTCTGGTGAGAGAGTGAGCCAGAGGGGCAATGGGCACATGTGCCCAGGTGGTGTGGCAGGGCTGGGTGGCCTCCTTCCCTCTGCCTGGTCTGTCATGGTCTCACATTTGACTCTAAACTTGGACTCACACTTTTCCTTCTGCTCGGACTGCTCTCTCCTTCATTCCTGCCCTACTTCCCTAAAACCCCCTCCCTGCCACCTAGAAATTCTATTCCTACTTCAAGCCTCCCTTCAGGAGCCTCACAGCATTCACGCTCTCTAAATTTCTTTTTCTTCCCTCAAAAAGAGATCCCACTCTTCTCTCTCATTCAATGATCAGGGGTAGCACCAACACCGAGTATTTCCAAGGTGGACTTGCAAGAGGTCCTTCCATCCAGCCTGTATTCCTGCCCCCAGACAGGGGTCAGACTCTTACCTGGGATGTGCTAGGATGGCTGTTCTAAGCGGAACAAACTGCAACACTAGCATTCTGATTTGGAATTTGGAGTCTATACAGTTCCATAGAAGCCCACAATCATGCCCTTCCCTCTTGCCTGCTTACTTAGGTCATTCCCTTGTTTGCCTTCCTCACTTAGACCCAGGACCAGGATGTGCAATCAGCACCTTACACATAGTGTGTGCTCTGTTAAAGTCATTAAAATAGTTATTTATTTACCTGACCCTTCACAGAGGATTATTTGAGGGATTATGTGATTATATAAAATAAAACAAAACATACTTCATGTTTCCAAGGGACATACATCCAGTTAGTATATTATACTATTACACCAAATTAGTGCTCAGAAAGTGAAGCTATAGTGCTACTTCTTTTTTAGGAAAAATATGTAGTACCATTTGGTACAAAATATTTGGCATGTTTTGTGAACTACGGGATCATGCCTAGGATTCTATTTGGTCTGTGATCCCTCTAAGTCCCGGGTCTTCCCCTAGTCTGTTCCCTCTGCCTGGATTGCTCTCTCCTCCTCCCCCATCCACTTCTACTACTTCTAAGTCCATCTCATCTTTCAGAGCTCAACTTAGAGATCATTTTCTCCGGGAAGCGATCCCTAAATCCTATAGGCTCAGCCTCTATACTCCAGTAGCAACCCTTCTCTCCGCATCTGTCGTATTGTAATGTACATGGTTTGTTCTGTTTCTCCCTCTTATCCATTAGCACCAGGAGGCAGGTACCACAACTGTCTTGTTGAAAGTTATTTCTGCAATGCCTAGCACAGTGCCTGTGGTGTAGTGAACACTTAGTCGATATTCATCGCACGGGAGTTCATAAATAGGTCAAAGAATCCCTTTCAGAGCCCAGAACAATTTCAGAATCAGAGTGCACGAGAGTCAATCTCAGAATATTATGATCTAGCCTTTGGCTAAGTGACTTTCTTACCTCTAATGATTTCTGCTCTATTTAACAGGTATATTAAGATGTAGCTTTGGCAACTTGTAACAGGGAGTCAAATTTACAGTAGTTTAAACAAGAAGGAATTCTATTTCTCTCCCACAAAACAGTCCGGAGATAGGCCATCCAGGACTGTGACGGCAGCTCTGTTCTATGAGATGGTACAGCTGGGCTTCTTCTGTCTTGCTGCTCCACCATCCTAGGATGATGCCCTTCACGTGGTTCATGGTCACAACAAAATCCTAGGAGGTCCAATTTGGTCCTGGAATCCTGGGCACCTATACCCACAGTGAAGTTAGTTTCTTTTTGGTACTGGAACTGATTCTAGGACCTTCTGGACCCTCTTTGGGCAGCTTGAGTCTGGTATGGATTTACAGGGCTAATCAAATTGAGGGATTTCCCACTGCTTGCCCAATGTCCACTTTACCCCCGAGCCTTTTCAGGTGGCAAAGACCAAGAACTTAGCCCGAGTGGTATGCCAGGAAAGCCAGCTGGTCCTCCTGCTAAGGTCATGAGCCTCAACCAAGGGGGGTGTGGTTTCCTGAGACTGAGGACACACTGACTTCGCAGCAGGGCATCCTGGTAAGTTAAGGAGAGGAATTCCTTTGAATAATGTTAAATACATTATCTATTTGGCTATAAGTAAAAGTATGTTACTTACTTTGTTCTAAGGTTGCTGTATAACTTACAGTTGCACCGTCATTTCTTTACAGTGCCTTTCTGTTGGGTTTACATTATTCTGGAGAGAAATCATTAGATTTTATGATTAAGGTTCAAGATCAAGGCCAACCTACTCTATCAATTCTCTTATCCCATAATACATACACACACTCAGTTCAGACAGACCCCCCCCCCACATACACACACAAAATCTCTGGATGAAAAGGGGAGAAAAACCAAGGTAGACAGCTTTCTAGAGCATCAGCTGTTCTCCTATCTATAAGAAGCTGAATAAGCCAAGGTTATGACTCCTCCCCTTCTCCTGCCCTGAACTAAACACAGTTTCATTCTATGGACCTTACTTCGTGTCCTAGACAAAACAGGATCAGTATGGGTTAGTATGAGTTGATTCTGCCAGTTTAACAGGAAAATAACAAGAACCAAAGATCTGTCTAAATTTGTTCCTGGCAAAGGCAATATTTGAGATATTTTTTATTTTTAAAAAGATATTATCTAATTGATACACATTCCACAAGTAGCTCTCTAAAGTGGTAAAATTCACTTTTCTTTGTGTTTTTGTGTATCTCTGTGTGAGTAGTTACTGTATTTGCAGGATTTTGGTTAATTATTGTGAAAGTTATATTTCCATTATATATGTTTTTCTTTTCTTTCTGCCTTCTCAAAAGTTCTCCTTTAAGGCAGAAACTTTCCATTCTTGGTTTCATCCAAAAGACAAATATTTCTGGGAAAACACCACACTTAAGCTATTCAGCAATTCTGATGTTATGTAACTGACCACACTAAGAGGTTCAATTAACTTTGGTTACATTTTACTGAAGAGTGTCACAGAACAGAATAACTGGTGATAATTAAAAAAAAACTTTTGGATGTTTTTAAACAGGGAAAATCCTTTTAAATGTGTGTATCGTCTTGTGATAATGAGAGAAGGTAAATCTTTTGTCATTTGAGGTATTCTAAAGCACACTGAACTGTATTCCAAGACTGATTTTAGTGTGTTTGAGAATTATTAGTGGCAGTAAGTTTTCATTTCAGCGTTAGTTTCCATAACCCAAGCTCTCCCAGTTTTCCTTTCCCCCTTGCTCTTGTCTCTTGTTACTTTTGATTGGTCGTCTTCAGTTGTGGGTACAGTTTGAGACAGTTTAGACTCTGCGTCTCTTCCACTGAGGAAAAATCATGTGCGTTCATGGTTTCAAACAACTTCCTGTAAGTACTAACTTGCAACTCACTTCCTTCATTTCTAGTCTTTATCTTTCCTTCCTATCCCTTCAATATCTCTATTTTCTTTCTCCCCAGAACTGAACTGATCATATTTTCCCCCATAGGAGAATGTCCTTCCCATTTTCTCTCTATTTTCACGTCTCCACCACAATCCCAGCGTCCCAGTCTTAAAACCCTGCAGGTTTTTTTTTTTTTCTTTTCTTTCTCTCCTCATTTACTTGCAACATGCTGCCTATCCTCAAGTTGCAACATTTATTTTTCCAAAATATCACTCAGACTCATTTCTTTATTTCAAAACCCTTATCTCAGCCTAGGTGTTAATTATTTGGCACATACATGACTATAATAGCTTCCTATCAGATGGCTCTACCTCTCTGCTTTCTTCCCTCTAAGCTATCCTTTGGACAAGTATTAGAATCATCTTGTTCACACTCTTTTATCATTTCAGTTTCCTCTTAAGAACAATTCAGGAATCTCCACCAACTACCTTCTTTATCCAAACCTCATTTCCCTGGACTACATGAGCCACTTTTCCAAGCAAATATCATCCTTTGAAGCTTTCATTCTCTCTATAGGAAGATCTTCCTTTCTTCCTTCCAGTTCATATTTTTCTTTTTCTTCAAAGCTAGTGGTTAACACAGTCTTAATAAAAACCGTAATTACCTGCAAGTCCTTTAAGGGTGCTCACCACGTGGCTAATTTTCTCAGTGTCCTCTCAGAGACACGTTGCTCAGTGTGCCCTGTTCTCTAAATCTGTACCTGCTGGTCTGTGGCTTCGTAAAGTCATTTTTCGTTTATTCCCTTTGTTCTTTTTCTGCTTTTAGAGTATAAGCAACTTTAAGGTAGAGGTAATATCTAAGATTTATTTATATTACTCAGCAACAATTACTAAGCATTTGCTGAATTTACAGCATGACATTCATCTATGTATCACTCTATCAGTAGATCAAATAGTTATTTATTTAGCATCTACTATGTGCTAGGCACTGTGTGAGGTGCTAGAGTACAGAGATGAGAAAAAAACTAACATTACCTCTACCTTCATAGAGTTTGGGGGAAATCTATATTTATCAAATAATCATACAATTCAGTGAAAAATTACAACTGTGATAGAGCTACAAAGGGAGGAACATGGTGCCATGAGAGCACATAAGAGGGGGATTTAGCCCAAGTGGGAGAGGAGAAGAGGGAGGGATGTTCCCCAAAAGAGGGAATCACATGAGTAAAGGCTCTGTGATGTGGGGAGCCAGATATGTTCAAGACATTGAAAGAAGACTGGGGTCACTGAGCCCAGAGAATGTACATAAAGTAAAGTGGAAGGGGCCCACCTGGGCAAGGCCTTGTAGAATATGAAAAGGATTTAGGTTTTTATCCTTAAAAATGGGGAGCTACTGGAGGGATTTAAGGATAGGAGTTGATGGTATGGTGATTGGAATAGATTACTCTGATCCCTGTGTGGAGGTAGTTTGAGGTGGGAAAGGATACAGAGCACAGTTTTTTCCTGTGCCATGTAGCAACTCAGTAAATGTTGCTCATTGACTAACCAGTTTGTGAGGCTTATGGGGCTTCTTTGTAACATGAAGTTTTAGCTTCAGGCTACAAAATCTTGAACTACTCAATCTATAGGTCTGATTTTTAAAGTAGTCAGTCTCTTGTAGCTTTTGCAATGTGTTAACTTGACACCATCATCATCGTCATCAACATTATTAACTATGGTGCCAAAGGCTTGATGTGGATTATTTCATTTAACCCTCACTATGAGCTAATGAGGAAGGTGTTTATATCCCTATTTTTTATAGACTTAGAGATGAGATCTTGCCTCAGAGAGAAGTGATGGATCAGGACTCAAATCTAGGTGTCTCTGACTACATTGTCGTCATTCTAGCTACTATGTTCTAACAGGTCTAATTTAGTGGGTTTTTCAGTACTACTTCAACACCATTATTATGGAAAAAGGAGGTTCCTTTAGCCCTGAAACAAGATATGATTTGGCTAATTGCACAGTAACTCCTTCCAGAATCTTGGTTAAAGCCCTTCATGGCATCAGGTCACCTGTCTCCCATTTTGTAGAATGTTTTATTGTATGTCACAGAGACCTGGCATTATGTTTGAGCTGATTGTTCTCTGTTTTGATCTTTTCAACCATGTGAACACATTTCTGGATGTCCTTTTTTCTTTACAGAAATCTATAATTAGATGAGCT
This sequence comes from Monodon monoceros, assembly GCF_005190385.1. Lineage (NCBI taxonomy): Eukaryota > Metazoa > Chordata > Mammalia > Artiodactyla > Monodontidae > Monodon > Monodon monoceros. Next base: position 45,178,320 of record NW_021703774.1, on the reverse strand, counting down.
TATAATGCTTATTAGCCCAAGTTACAAATAGTATTCCAGTAACCAACTTCCTCCTCAGGAAAGCATCATCAACAATTAAGAGTAACCAAAAAGGAGCCCTTCAAGATGGCAGAGGAGTTAGACGTGGAGATCATCTTCCTCCCCACAAATACATCAGAAATAAATCTACATGTGGAACAACTCCTACAGAACACCTACTGAATGCTGGCCAAAGACCTCAGACTTCCCAAAAGATATATATATATTTTTCCTTTTTCTCTTTTTTGTCGGTGTGTATGTGTATGCTTCTTTGTGTGAGTTTGTCTGCATAGCTTTGCTTTTACCATTTGTCTTAGGGTTCTGTCTGTCCGTTTTTTTGGTTTTTTTTTTTAGTATAGTTTTTAACACTTGTTATCATTGGTGGATTTGTTTTTGGTTTGGTTGCTCTCTTCTTTCTTTATATTATTACTTAAAAGCTTTTTTTATTTTTCATAATTTAATTTTTTTTTACTTTAATAACTTTATTTAATTTATTTTTTTCTTTCTTTCTTTCTTTTTTTCTCCCTTTGCTTCTGAACCGGGTGGCTGACAGGGTCTTGGTGCTCCAGCTGGGTGTCAGGCCTGTGCTTCTGAGGTGGGAGAGCTGAATTCAGGACATTGGTCCACCAGAGAACTCTCAGCTCCACATAATATCAAACAGTGAAAGCTCTCCCAGAGATCTCCATCTCAACACTAAGACCCAGATCTACTCAACGACCAGCAAGCTACAGTGCTAGACACCCTATGCCAAACAACTAGCAAGACAGGAACACAACCCCACCCATTAGCAGAAAGGCTGCCTGAAATCATAATAAGGTCACAGACACCCCAAAACACACCACTGAATGTGGTCCTGCCCACCAAAAAGACAAGATCCAGCCTCATCCACCAGAACACAGGCACCAGTCGCCTCCACCAGGAAGACTACACAACCCACTCAATCAACCTTAGCCACTGGGGGCAGACACTAAAAACAATGGGAACTACGAACATGTAGCCTGTGAAAAGGAGACCCCAAGCACAGTAAGTTAAGCAAAATGAGAAGACAGGGAAATACACAGCAGATGAAGGAGCAAGGCAAAAACCCACCAGACCAAACAAATGAGGAGGAAAGAGGCAGTCTACCTGAAAAAGGATTCAGAGTAATGATAGTACAGATGATCCAAAATCTTGGAAATAGAATGGAGAAAATCCAAGAAACGTTTAACAAGGACCTGGAAGACCTAAAGAGCAAACAAACAATGATGAACAACACAGTAAATGAAATTAAAAATTCTCTAGAAAGAATTAATAGCAGAATAACTGAGGCAGAAGAATGGATAAGTGACCTGGAAGATAAAATAGTGGAAATAACTACCACAGAGCAGAATAAAGAAAAAAGAATGAAAAGAATTGAGGACAGTCTCAGAGACCTCTGGGACAACATTAAACATGCAAACATTTGAATTTTAGGGGTCCCAGAAGAAGAAGAGAAAAAGAAAGGGACTGAGAAAATATTTGAAGAGATTATGGTTGAAAACCTCCCTAATATGGGAAAGGAAATAGTGAACTCCAGGAAGTGCAGAGAGTCCCATACAGGATATATCCACAGGGAAACATGCCAAGACACACATTAATCAAACTATCAAAAATTAAATACAAAGAAAAATTATTAAAAGCAGCAAGGGAAAAACAACAAATAATATACAAGGGAATCCCCAAAAGGTTAACAGCTGATCTTTCAGCAGAAACTCTGCAAGCCAGAAGGGAGTGGCAGGACATATTTAAAGTGATGAAAGGGAAAAACCTACAACCAAGATTACTCCAGTCAGCAAGGATCTCATTCAGATTTGATGGAGAAATTAAAACCTTTACAGACAAGCAAAAGCTAAGAGAATTCAGAACCACCAAACCAGCTTTACAACAAATGCTAAAGGAACCTCTCTAGGTAGGAAACACAAGACAAGGAAAAGAGCTACAATAGCAAACCCAAAACAATTAAGAAAATGGGAATAGGAACATACATATCGATAGCTACCTTAAATGCAAATGGAATAAATGCTCCAACCAAAAGACATAGACTGGCTGAATGGATACAGAAACAAGACCTGTATCTATGCTGTCTACAAGAGACCCACTTCAGACCTAGGGACATGTATAGACTGAAAGTGAGGGGATGGAAAAAGATATTCCATGCAAGTGGAAATCAAAAGAAAGCTGGAGTAGCAATTCTCATATCAGACAAAATAGAATCTAAAATAAAGACTATGGGCTTCCCTGGTGGTGCAGTGGTTGAGAGTCTGCCTGCCGATGCAGGGGACACGGGTTCGTGCCCCGGTACAGGAAGAACCCACATGCTGCGGAGCGGTTGGGCCTGTGAGTCATGGCCACTGAGCCTGCACGTCTGGAGCCTGTGCTCCACAACGGGAGAGGCCACAACAGTGAGAGGCCCGCGTACAGCAAGAAAAATAAATAAATAAATAAAGACTATTACAAGAGACAAAGAAGGGCACTACATAATGATCAAGGGATCAATCCAATAAGAAGATACAACAATTGTAAATATTTATGCACCTCAATACATAAGGCAAATGCTAACAGCCATAAAAAGGGAAATCGACAGTAACACAATAATAGTAGGGGACTTTGACACTCCACTTTCACCAATAGACAGATTATCCAAAATGAAAACAAATAAGGAAACACAAGCTTTAAATGATACATTAAACAAGATGGACTTAATTGATATTTATCAGACATTCCATCCAAAAACAACAGAATACACTTTCTTCTCAAGTGCTCATGGAACATTCACCAGGAGAGATCATATCCTGGGTCACAAATCAAGCCTTGGTAAATTTAAGAAAATTGAAACCATCAAGTGTCTTTTCTGACCACAATGCTATGAGACTAGATATCAATTACAGGAAAAATCTGTAAAAAATACAAACACATGGAGGCTAAACAATACACTACTAAATAACCAAGAGATCACTGAAGAAAGCAAAGAGGAAATCAAAAAATACCTAGAAACAAATGACAATGAAAACACGACAACCCAAAACTTATGGGATGCAGCAAAAGCAGTTCTAAGAGGGAAGTTTATAGCAATACAATCCTACCTCAAGAAACAAGAAACATCTCAAATAAACAACCTAACCTTACACCTAGAGCAATTAGAGAAAGAAGAACAAAAAAACCCCAAAGTTAGCAGAAGGAGAGAAATCATGAAGATTAGAAATGAATGAAAAAGAAATGAAGGAAACAATAGCAAAGATCAATAAAACTAAAAGCTGGTTCTTTGAGAAGATAAACAAAATTGATAAATCATTAGCCAGACTCATCAAGAAAAAAAGGGAGAAGATTCAAATCAATAGAATTAGAAATGAAAAAGGGGAGGTAACAACTGACACTGCAGAAATACAAAGGATCATGAGTGATTACTACAAGCAACTGTGTGCCAATAAAATGGACAACATGGAAGAAATAGACAAATTCTCAGAAAAGCATAACCTTCTGTGACTGAACCAGGAAGGAATAGAAAATATAAACAGACCAATCACAAACACTGAATTTGAGACTGTGATTAAAAATCTTCCAACAAACAATAGCCCAGGACCAGATGGCTTCACAGGCAAATTCTATCAAACATTTAGAGAAGAACCAACACCTCTCCTTCTCAAACTCTTCCAAAATAGAGCAGAGGGAGGAACACTCCCAAACTCATTCTATAAGGCCACCATCATTCCTGATACCAAAACCAGACAAAGATGTCAGTCCAATATCTCTGATGAACATAGATGCAAAAATCCTCAACAAAATACTAGCAAACAGAATCCAACAGCACATTAAAAGGATCATACACCATGATCAAGCGGGGTTTATCCCAGGAATGCAAGGATTCTTCTATATATACAAATCAATCAGTGTGATAATGCATATTAACAAATTGAAGGAGAAAAACCATATGATCATCTCAATAGATGCAGAAAGAGCATTTGACAAAATTCAACACCCATTTATGATAACAACCCTCCAGAAAGTAGGCATGGAGGGAACTTACCTCAACATAATAAAGGTCATATATGACAAACCCACAGCCAACATTGTTCTCAATGGTGAAAAACTGAACTCATTTTCTCTAAGATCAGGAACAGGACAAGGTTGCCCACTCTCACCACTATTATTCAACATAGTTTTGGAAATTTTAGCCACAGCAATCAGAGAAGAAAAAGGAATGAAAGGAATACAAATTGGAAAAGAAGAAGTAAAGCTGTCACTGTTTGCAGATGACACAATACTACACACAGAGAATCCTAAAGATGCTACCAGAAAACTACTAGAGCTAATCAATGAATTTGGTAAAGTAGCAGGATACAAAATTAATGCACAGAAATCTCTTGCATTCCTATACATTAATGATGAAAAATCTGAAAGAGAAATTAAGGAAACACTCCCATTTACCACTGCAACAAAAGGAATAAAATACCTAGGAATAAACCTACCTAGGGAGGCAAAAGACCTGTATGCAGAAAACTGTAAGACACTGATGAAAGTAATTAAAGATGATACAAACAGATGGAGAGATATACTATGTTCTTGGATTGGAAGAATCAACATTGTGAAAATGACTATACTACCACAAGCAATCTCCAGATTCAATGCAATCCCTATCAAACTACCAATGGCATTTTTCACAGAACTAGAACAAAAAATTTCACAATTTGTATGGAAACACAAGAGACCCGGAATAGCCAAAGGAATCTTGAGAGAGAAAAACAAGAGCTGGAGGAATCAGGCTCCCGGACTTCAGACTGTAATACAAAGCTACAGTAATCAAGACAGTATGGTACTGGCACAAAAACAGAAATATAGATCAATGGAACAGGATAGAAAGCCCAGAGATAAACCCACACACATATGGTCATCTTATTTTTGATAAAGGAGGAAAGAATATACAATGGAGAAAAGACAGCCTGTTCAGTAAGTCGTGCTGGGAAAACTGGACAGCTACATGTAAAAGAATGAAATTATAACACTCTCTAACACCACACACAAAAATAAACTCAAAACGGATTAAAGACTTAAATGTAAGGCCAGACACTATAAAACGCTTAGAGGAAAACATAGGGAGAACACTCTATGACATAAATCACAGCAAGATCCTTTTTGACCCACCTCCTAGACAAATGGATATAAACCAAAAAATAAGCAAATGGGACCAAATGAAACTTAAAAGATTTTGCAGAGCAAAGGAAACCATAAACAAGATAAAAAGACAACCCTCAGAATGGGAGAAAATATTTGTAAACGAAGCAACAGACAAAGGATTAATCTCCAAAATTTACAAGCAGCTCAATATCAAAAAAACAAAGAACCCACTCCAAAAAATGGGCAGAAGACCTAAATAGACATTTCTCCAAA